>NC_029781.3:72579722-72617113 GCF_000817695.3 Arachis duranensis
TAAAAATAAAAATAAATACAAAATATATATATATTTTTTAATTAATTTTAACCTCTCTTGTTCTTTTATCATTTTTTTCTTCTTTTGTAATAATTTTTGTTTTTACTCATCCGTACACTTTTTATGTCCCCCCTTTATTAATATTTGTTTTTTAATATCTATCAATTGAAAAACGGAGTTTATATTTCTATGAATTTTCTTAGACTTTATATTTGATGGACTGGTGTAATTTGAGTAAGATGTATGTAATTCACTTGAGTTTTGGTGGACTTTAACTCATTCCAAGTAATTGATTTGTAATATTGAATAGGATGTATAGCTTATAATCAATTTTATATATTTTTTAATAGATAGTTACATGGGCTGATAACATGAGGGTGAATGCTATAAATTTGATCAAAGAAAGTATCCCGAACTACCCTCAAAAGGGTACTAAGATCCGGGAAGCACAAAGCAGGCAGTTTTAAGAGCAATTTCTCAGGAGCTATGTTCCACCAAATATCGAATCCAAGCATAGCACACAGGCATATTATAAAACATGAGTCCTTCAGGTATGGATACCTTATAACTTCTCTCATTGTAAAGGATTTGATCCTCCCACCCTCTAAATCATTAATTGCTTCTAACAATCGAGGCTTTTTAACTAGGAATCGTATGATTGGAGTGCAGTAATGGGTCACTTCAAAGGGGAATGCCTCCCACGCGTTTATTGGAACGCAGTTAGCAAATGTATATATGAGCTTAAAATTTCTACTCTCTCATACTCTTAATTATTTATTTAAACTGACTAATTTTATTATCCATTTGTATAGATTGCTGATGAAAATGAGTTTTTTTTATTTGGAACTGATGACCTTACCTAAATGACATTTGGGTATAGTAGATATGATGTTGGAAAATTTCTTTCCATTTACCTATCAAGCAGCAGTCTGTAGAGTGATCCGTTTGAGGTTAGTTGTGTAATATTTATTTGCTCATTGAGGATATGTGAAAGATAGTTCTTGAAATTTTTGAATTGTTTGACAATAATATTAAATATTCAGCTATTAAACTGAATTTTAAAGACTCTTGCAGGGTTCTAATTGAAAGGCTTGCAACACCTCAAGTTGTAGTTTAAGAAATTTGTTAATCTGGTGTAAGATGGTTGAATGACTAGCTTCCAGTTTTTTTTGTTGTTCTGTTGTTAGAGCTCCTTTCAGTTCTTAACTGCTTTGTTACATTTTAGCTTTCAGTCCTTTTTGTTTTATGTGAGCATTTGTTATCGAGTTTCTGTTCACTATGTTTTTTGTATTTTTTTAAGTGCTTCTATTACTTTATGATTTTTGTTTCAAATTGATTTTGAAAGGTTGCAAAGAATTTGGCCTAATTTTACTAGATTCAGGTATTGTTAGTTAGGTTGAATCAGATAATTAGTAATATTCTGCCTTCTGTTTTCTCGAATAATATTCTTGAGGGGTGATATGGTTGTGTGCTTGATAAACATTGTTGATTATACTTTGCTAATAATGATAATTGATAATTTATATCTAATCATCTATCTATTATTAAGGTTTTGTATAATTGAACAACACATAATAAAAACATAGAGTTTCAAGATAATATATTTTGTAGCTAAATTTCAAATACTGGAAAAGCTCTAATCTTTGGGAAATCTTTTTAAAGAAAAATTAATCGAATGTGGTTTGATCACTAAAACAGAAGCGAGTGGACTAATTGAGTTTTGCATGACTATACCATAGATGAAGAAGAGCTGAATAAGTACATGCATGACACTAATAGTGTATGTGTTAATGTAGTCACATTTTTTAAGTTGTATCTAAAATAGTAGTCATTTCATGTTCTTAATTTTGCTGTTGTGATGCCAGCTTGGTGGAATCAATTTTTTTTTTTCAATGGAGTGTTTTTCTTTTATACTTTTACTTCATACTAAAACTACCTTAATCCTTGATATGAAAATGATCAATTCGTCTGAGTATAGCAAGATATATTTTAATGCAACATCTAATATTTTTCAAGGATTTCACTAATCAATCAATATATTTTGCTTATAGCTATAGTCAATTATATATAGTGTACATTTTGTTTAATGCAAATGCTTAAGAAGATGATGTTGAAGCTATAGATATTTGCTTTTTCGAATGGTCCATAACTATCAAAAAATCAGTTGATGTTACAAAAGGTTACAACAACCAAAAGAGCAAAACTTTAGTTCTTATGATTTCTTTGATAAAAGAAATTTATATTCCCAAGGGAAAGCAAAGTGAGAGTTCAAATATATTTTTGAGTAAAAGATAAATAGGTCCCTGACATTTTTTTTTTGCGGACATTTTTGTCTTTAAGAAAAGAAAAATACATTCATGTCCATGACCCCTGTAAAATGTGGACATATTAACCCTTCTGTTGAATTCAGTCTGTTGGACACGTCAAAAAACTCTGACGTGACAAACATGGTGCTGACATGTCCGTTACGGGAGTCCACGTGGCTGTGAGCTTTTGGAAACTGGACATATAAGTCCCCAGGCACAAAAATGATGCCGTTTCACTACCTCCCCCAATCTTTCAAATTTTTTTGCCCTGACCAAGATTGATTCCTGAAGAATTGTAGCACAACACTTCAATGAAACCAAGATCTTTCAGGAAAACTAAGCTAAACAGATCAACTCATTCCACCAAAGTCAATATAGTGATTATCCAATATGATGCCATTCCAGTGATGCCTCTTATTCTCCGTTTAAAAACAGATTTCCATAAAAGCAGTTTCATAGTGATTTTGAGACTAGATATCCATAGTACATTAATAAGAACAACCCACTATAAACTTTAGTGGGTTGGATTCTGAAAAACTCAAAGTTTGTGTATGGCATCGAATTTAACGTGAAAATGACCAAAAAATTAATACAAAAAATTAACACAAATAGTTTGTCTATACATAAATAAACATTTCTTTCTCCTTTTTGATATACATGGATAATTAAAATAGGCTGCGAATAAATGCCAGTGGTCATAACTCAACTTAATTATTGAATGGTTAGCAGGCAGTTGCATCTACACGCACGTGCGAGATGATCATATGGAAATGCAAATATACAAAAATGACAAAATGTTACAAAAACAAGGTGCAGCTCACAATAAGACAAGTGCCCAATAAGAGATATAGAATCGGCAAAAAAAATGTACTCCCAAATTCAATTAAGGTTTAGCAATGATGACAACAAAGTTATATGCAAATTAACATACTATCAATGAAACAACAGTAAAACCCCTAAAGTTTACCAAAACTTAAACTCTGGAAGCCGTTGAATGAATAGTTTGAACCAAAGGTCCATCAGCATTAGGCTCCAACTCAGGATCAACCAAAGGGGACAAGAACCCAATCAAGAGGTTCAGCAAGTAAATTCCAAGCCTATAAGACACAATGTAAAATCCCTGGACATAAAAAACCCTCAAGACATAAATTGACACAATTTCCAAAGTCCCAATCCACCTATAGGTGGCGTGAGGCGTAGATTTATCCAGGTAATACTAGAACATCTTTGAGAATTCCTGCCACCATTGGTTCAAGGGTGCAGCAGCAGCAGAGATCTAGGGTTATGGCGAGGGAACAGAAAACCCTAAGATTGTTGAAAAAATGGGATTGAAGAGAGATATTACTGTGGAAAACAAGAAATTAATTGAAGAGAATAATAGGAGCTGACCTTAGAGGACGAGGATTTTGGAAGGTTTCGGTGGAAACGAAAATGATTTCAATTGAGAGAAATTGAAGAGTTAGCAGATCTACAAGGAACGAAAAAATTTGAAAGATTAGGGGAGGTAGTGAAATGGCGTCATTTTTGTGTCTGAGGATTTATATGTCCAATTTCCAAAAGCTCAGAGCCACGTGGACTCCCGTATGAACACGTCAGATCCACATTTGCCACATCAGAGTTTTTTGACGGGTCCAACAGACTAAATTCAACGGAAGGGTTAATATGTTCATGTTTTACAGGAGTCAAGGACATAAATGTATTTTTTGTTCTTTGAAGATGAAAATGTCTGCGGAAAAAAAGGTCAGGAAGCTATTTGTCCTTTATTCTATATTTTTTATTTGGAGAAAGAAATTTGGATTCCCAACTATAGTGATTATTCTTATGAAAAAGTGTGTTTTTGGAGAGTTTGCTAAGTTGGTTCAAGTATGAATTTAATTGCTCCGATAGTAGAATATGTACTTGAGTATGCCAAGAGAAGTCCCATCATGAATATTCTTCATGCTTAGAGAGAAGCTAAGATTGATGACAAGGTAAATTGTTGTCTCTCCATACTATGTTTTATGTTATGCTTATTAGCTTATGTACATAGTTTATGGAGTCTCCATGAATGTTTGCAATATGTTCTTGAAAATGAACGCGTTGAGTTATTCAAACAGACAACATTTAGAGCAAGAAGCTAAAGCCAAAGATGTTGAATAGCAGAAGAACTAACTTAGAAGAAACTACCAAATGTTGGGGATTAAAGTGGGGTGGACGATATGATCACATAGTAGGTTCTCATTGTAAATTTAATAGGTAAAAAACCATGAGGATGGCACTCTCTATAATCATTTCATAATTTATTGGTTTATATCTCTTTTTTGGGATAATTAACATTTTTTGAAGAACAGTCATTAATATAACTTATTGGAAGTTGTTAGCAACATTTTTTATAAGTTTTAAGTAATGTTTGCAGATTAAAGATACTCTGTGAAACACTTCATGAAGAGTTTTATGGTTAAAGATTATTCATGAATTAAGGATGAATATGTTTGCAGTATTACTTAGATTTTTTTATCACATTATGTTTTCCTGCAACATTTATCGATCACAAATGAATCTAAGACTGAACTAAAAAATAGGTGTCGACAACACTTATCCATTAGGGATTTTTTCTTATATTTTGATTTTGTGATTCCGAATAACTATTTGTACCGTTGTTAAGTCACCTGCATAATTATATTACTCATATCACCTTTCTTTTTCTGAAACCATTAAAGTTATTCCTTTTTTTGCTTTACATGTTTCTTTTTTGGAAATGATTCCACTAGGATTCATTATTATTTTTAAAATTTACATATGGTTGAAAATTAATGAAGAAAAAAATAGTATCTATCGATTATCAGCACCCTTAAGAATTCATGCTTCTTAAATCTGATAAGTTGGAAAAAATTTAGAGGCACATTAGGAACCATTTTTAAAATACTACCTCTTTATTTTTTAAATGGTATATTAAAAATAGACTATATTTTATACATTCAAATAGCAGTAGAGTATTCATTCAAGCGTCACTTTCACAATATTTAGGAATAAAGAATAGAAGAGAAAGAAAAAAATAAAAAAAATAAAAGATAAACCAAAAAGCAACGTCCTTTATAGTGCACTCTCTCTCTCATCTAAGTTAGAGTTTGGATTAAAAGATAGTGGTTGAGAGATTTGTAGAAATGAGTTGAAGTTGCGCAAAAGAAGCCTTACACTTATCTCTCTATTTCTTTCTTTCATCTTGGAAAATGATAAGTTTGATGAGAGATTTCAAACATCCATTCTTTTTCTCTTTCTCTTTTTCTTCAATTAGCAAATAAACAAAATGAAAGGCCAAAATAGTATATCTTCCTTAAGTTCTTCATCTTTTTATGCATTTGGTCCTCTTTTTTTGATAAACCTCTATTAGCATTGAAAAATAACAATTTATATTTTTTTAAAAAAAATTATCCAAGAAATAAATTATTTTAACATGATGAATCAAAGAAATCTTTTTTATATACATAAATTATATTAGTTATGGTTCTTATTTATGTTTATCTTTTGAACTGTGTTGTTGCTACTTTCATGTTTATCTTATCGTGTGCTCTAAATTTTGTTATAATATTAATTAACATGCTAAATGATTATTATATCCTCTGATACTATTTTAACGTAGGAATAATTTTTTTGTTATTTGAATATTGATATAACATATGTATTTTATCCAACATATTTTGATTTTATCTTAATATTCTTTATTTAAAAATTTTAAAAATACATGGATCACATGCAGTTGCATGGGTTATCATGCTAGTATTTTATATATAATTAGTTCGAATGATTTTTCTTCTAAATATCGAACCAAACCGCAAACCAATTGTGTGTCATGAGTAAAATGGAAAATTAATACATCTTGATCTGATTGAAACATCGAAACGAATACGAGAGAGAGAGAGAGAGAGAGAGTTTTATTATCCTCTCCTCTCTCCTAAAAACCCCACAAATGATGTCGTTCTCACACCACCGTCGAACTCAATCGGAGCTTCATGTCCGAATCCCCGACGAATTTGATCTTGATCTCGATATGGATGTGGATTTGGATGTTGATTCCTTTGATTTCAAAAATTCCATTCATAACAACGAAACTGTCATCTCTTCCTCCTCATCTTCCGTAGCAGCCGAATCCCTCTCTAAGCCCGTATCCGACCACCAACTACCTCCGTTCTCACCTGCCTCTGCCACCGTGCCGCCCATTGTGGATATCAGTAAAACCACCGTGAGGCCTGGTCACCGGCGCAGCAACTCGGCGGACGGCACCTCTTCTTCTTCATTGTTGTTGGAAGGCATTGAGGCCAAGAAGGCCATGTCCCCTGACAAGCTCGCTGAATTGTGGACTGTTGATCCCAAGCGAGCCAAGAGGTTCCTCTCTCTCTCTCTCTCTCTCTCTCTCTCTCTCTCTCTCTCTCTCTCATTCGTTATTCAATCTTCATATTCGATTGTCATAGGAATAACAATGTTATTATAGCTTAGCTCAAACCTGTAAGTTGCCTTTAGTTGAAAATTTTCATTCAATTTTTTAGATCGTTTCTTTTTCTAAAAGGAAATGCGATTGTGCACTTGCATGGGCCACAACGGTCCATGGTGGCGCTCTCTGCCACTTGTTCCAAGTTGAAAAGTTGAAAAGCATTTACAGTGGTGATTTGGTGAAAAAATTCATAATTGATAGGGGATAATGTATCTATTGCATAAATCGATTTTCACATTTAGTCAATGAAATATTGAAATTGACTTAAATAGAAAATGCATGGTATTCTCTGTAATCGTGCTGTTCATGATTCCTTTTTTAAATGGTGATTCATATTTTTGTTAGTTAAAGAGGGTACCTCCAAATTGTGCAGGATTTTGGCCAACCGTAAATCGGCGGCCCGTTCAAAGGAGAGGAGAGCTTGTTATGTGGTGGAGCTTGAGAGAAAAATTCAGGTTCTTCAAACAGAAGCAACTACTCTTTCAGCCCAATTAAATCTTTTTCAGGTTCTTACCTGCTGCCTTCATTCCACCTAGTATACATGTGCTTTTCTCTTTCATTCTCTTGCTTGTTTTAAATCACACATTAATGCATGTATCATTACTTCAGCCTAATTATGCACAGTACATTATAACATACCTCATTAATGTGTGCTATACATTGTCCCAAAACTCTGATCATTCATAATGATATGTTAGGCTCCTTATTATTCAGTATTGGCACGAAAACATAAAACATGATGCGAATATTTAACTTTCTGAATTATAAACGTTCATTACTTATGATTGGTTAGACAGGATATGGGTCCTCTCATGCTATATATTTGTTCCGTATCATTCAATCTACTGTATGATGATCCCTTAATGTGTGAGGATCCTATTCCTGTTTGATATACTTGATTTTGTTTCATGTATAGTTTAGATGTGTTATCTTGTAAATATCAGGAACAATTACCACCTATCTATTCGTTGGTCATTTGTTATTTACTCTTTGGCATGTTTTCTGTTTTCCTTTTAAAGGCATTTTGTTTTCTTTAAATGTGTGTTGTTTACTAGTTGTAAAATTCCTAGTATGTTATGGAACGCTTAAGGCATTCATATAATGCTACCTAAGACTTATTCATTGCGAAAAATCTTTTTCAGAGAGATACAACTGGTTTGACTACTGAAAATACTGAACTTAGGCTACGCTTACAAGCTATGGAGCAACAAGCTAAGTTATGTGATGGTATGTATTTTTGGATAAATATGTGATGGTATGTTTCAATCATACAAAGAAAATCTGAGAATTTTTGAAGCCAAATTTATACAACAATGAAGCCTTGCCTCACTAGGTGGGGTTGGCTACTTTGGATCAAACGACACCATTGAGCTCTATTATGTATCATGTCTACAGAAAGATCGTTTACATGTAGATATCGTTTGACCACCTCATGGATGGTCTTCCTAAGTCTTCCTCTACCTTTCACATGAATGATTCATGTCTTCATGACATGGATCATGACATGAAGCCAGATTGATAATGAGGATTTTTTTTTTCTTCAGTATGAGCATAAATGTAGAATTATTATTTTCCGAGATATTATTGTTTACAACCTTTTATGCACTTTTTAGTTTTATTTCATAAGTATTAGATTTCTTGTACTCCTCAAAAATAGTTTTCCCCCCTCATGCTCAATGACTAACTAAGAGTGTATTTGTTTTTGTTAATATTTCAACTAAGATATTGTGATTTATATAATACGCTTGACTTCAACCATCCCTTTTTTTGTTAAAAAAATTACAGCTCTGAATGAAGCACTGAAAAAAGAAGTTGATAGACTCAAGATTGCTACTGGAGAGATGGTAACTCGTCCCAATTCGAATAGTTTGGCAATGCATCGGCCTTCATATTCTCAAGCTCCTTTCTTCTCGTTTCAATCGCAACATTTTGCAGGCGAACTTCACACCATGCAAATGCCTCCTTTGCATCCACTGTCGCCTAATATGTCTTCCCCTCGACCGCTGATTGATGTAACTACTCCATACAATTTGTCAAACATGTTGCCAAGTGATCATGTTCCTGTTGGCCAATTTCAGGTGCTAGACATAAGTCATCCGATCCCTCATGTTCTGATTCATGATGGTCCCTCCATTTCTGTTAATAAAATCAACGATGCCTTTTGATTTAAATTTGACTGACCAACATGTTTCACCTCCTTGTTTATTAATTAGATTGTTCATAGTCTGACACAAGTGATTGATTTTTGTTTTTCTATTCAATTAATTTATAAAAAGGTCATTTTTTTTATCATGTTCATTGATATCTTCACTCCTCTCCTTCTGCCAATTTTTGTTAGGGTTCAAATTAATGTATGAGCTCAAGTGAGACAGGTTTTTCTTATTTTATTTTTGTATTATATGACAATTTTTCTTTTCTTTTTAACAAATTATTTTATAACAACTTTGATAATATTTGCCTAATTTCACATTCTATTTTTTTTTTGTTGCCCACGGTATTCTCTATCCTGATAGGCCAAAGATTAATCTGTTACGGATCTGAACTTCATTTAAGGGTCTGTCACTGGCCAATGGGTTATTGCATGCACAAGGTGAGATTCAAACTCCCAACACTTACTTATGTGAGTTGACCACTCGACCAATCCAAATTAGTTATTTGACATTTCATTTAGGTGATTGTTATAGTGTCTAAAAGGTGATGTCTAATTTAGTAAAAAAGATTAAAAATTAATATTTAATTTAAAAAGTATAAAAATAAATAATTTTTAAAAATTTAAAATTTATTACAAAAATAAAGTAGGTAAAATTTAAGCATTAATTCATAGGCCGAATAGAATTGGCCTTCCATTTAATAACCCATTAACCGGTGTTCAGTTCTCTATTTGTAACCCATTGTACAAAGAAGCATTTGTCATCAATTTCATTTGTGAATTCAACTAGTATGCAATGGATGTTGGTTAGGTCGTCATGTATCCGTAGAAATGGACAAAAAGGCTGACATTTTCGTTGGTTATTCTGCTGTCACTTTTGAAGGATCCATCTGAATAAATAGTTCCTTAAATGACCACAATCACATATCTTACTAGTTATTCTCATGTCTAAAAAAAATACGGGAGAAAATGAATGGCGAACACTACTTATTGTTATGGTCCCTTGTTTTCCTTTATAGTTGATCCTATCCGTTATTGTCTTTTTTCATTCGTTCATCCTTTTAATTTTCAACACTTAGGCTTTTTTGTTTCACATTTGCCAATAAGATTCCATGAAAGCATTGCTTAGGTAATGTTGGAGTTGAAGCGTTAGTTCAAGTGGCAAATCATGGTGTCTCTTGATATGTTATGCGTAGTTTTGAAATTTGATAAGGTTAAATGATAGATGAGATTGCTTTAAGTATTGTATGTGTGAGTGTGTAGTATAGATGATTTTTAATGTTATAATACTTAGGATTGAAAGTTTGAAAGTTGTCCAATTTATCTGATTAAAAAAATTTAAGTAATATTGTAATGTTTAAAATTGGAGACTATTCGATCATAAGTAAACATAAAATTTATACATGAAGAACATGGGTTTAAATTTTAGCGTTTTCCCCCCTTGTGCCTTTAGGCTGTATTTGGTTGTTGTCTCGAAAGTATGAAAACATACACACATACATAAGAATATATAGGTACAAGAAGACATTAATTTTGTATTGTGTTTGGTAATTAATAAGACATCGACTGAACATACAACTCATAATTCTACTAAAAAGTCAATTTTACCCTCATCATTTATATATCGCCATCATCACTTCAGCCTTTTCACTCTCTTTCAAAATCATTGCAATTTACCATGGCATCACCATCTTCAAACCAACACAGATTTCTTTTTGTTTGGTAATTCTTAATCTAGTAATTCTTAATCAAAACAAATTCAATCTCATAAGCATCAAAACTAACAAAATTGCTAAAAAAAATCAGCATAACAAATACAAATCTCCATCATTTTAAACATCAACTCAAACAGAGAATGAGTTATCACTCCATCCATAACAAATAACATCACAAATAAAATTCAATTTCAAATTCAATGTTTATAAAATAAATAAAAGTTCTTCAATAGCATTCTAATTAAACAATACACTCAGATACAAAATTTTTATTAAAAAATAAAATTTTAAATAAATACAAATTAAATCTAAGATAAAACAAGGCATTAGAGTAAATGAAAAAAAAAAGAAAGAGATAGAAAAGAATGAAAAGAAGATGAAAAGATGAGGAGAGGTGAAAGAAGGATGGAGTCGATATAAAAAGACTAAATCTATAATGAGATTTGTGGTTGTTTTCGCTGTAAATCTATAATTACTCTCGCCACCAAAGAGAGGAAGAATGAAATGTAAAATAGAGAGGATAAAAGGCCAACGCCACCAAAGAGAAGACGAACAATGCCACCATAAAGAGAATGAAGGGCGATGCCATCAAAGTCCAAAGTCGGGCAACAGCCATGAATAGGATATGGATATATAGGTTACATAAAGAGGAAATAAAAAGTGGTTAAAGAAAAGGAAATTAAGTTGAAAATGTTAAAGATATGGATGGAATTACAAAAATATTAAAGGAATAAAATTGTAAAAATTTCAGTGTCTCAAACTAAAAATTATTGTCTCAACTAATTGGAGAGACACATGATACATATTTTTTGTGAGTATATTTGTATACCCATGTCTCTTTTATTTATGTGTCTTACATACCAAACAAAAAATACATTTTATCGTATCTCTGTCTTTGGCATACACGTATATAAATCAAACGGTGCCTTAACAACAACAAAAATTATTCTTCTAAGTGATTCAAATGGATTAAAATCTTTTAAAATAACTACTTTTTTTTCTTGGGTATAAACAAAAGATATAAATTGGGAATCATTATATATTTCTCTCACCTTGGTCGAATGATTTAGTTGGTAATATTATCTTTGAAATTCTTGTTAAGAAAAGAAATTGTTCCAAGTGCAGATCCAAAAAAGTAAGAATTCTAACCAGTTCAGTGCACATTTCAAATTTAACATTCGCAAGTCAAGAATGAAACTATTGTTCAACATAGTAAGTAGTAACATTAAAATAACTGCTATCCCGCTTCGTTCCCAACCTAATTTCAACTTGTTAACAACCTCAACCTAATCACTTGTTGAAACAACTAACCTAAGGGTCCAAAGTAGATAAGAGACAACATAACAGTTCAACAGATATGTGGGCACCAAACATGTTGTAACGAAAACTCAATTGGTTACAACCCTCTTAAATAATTTCACATGGTAGGGTTTGGATTTTGGAACATGGTAGTTTGAACTTGCATTTCTTCTGAAAGACCGGTCTTATATGTTCAAAATCATGTGACCACTGCACTACTTAACTACCACTTGAAATGTGACCTCTCAAACCACCCTTTTACGTCAATGCCTTCAATTCCAAAATCCATATCCATATAATGCTTTATTTGTGTGTGTCTTTACATCATATTTTGCATGTTGCCCAAGTGGTCTTGGGGACAACCCTTGTGGAAGCCACTTTCACAAATCACAATACTCTTCTTTTCTTTTCTTTTAGTCCACATACCCTATTTGTGGATCTCATTTCTAGTACCCTGAAACGATATTCTCCTAATAATTTTAATACTTTGATCTTTCAATGCAAGCACCAATTTTCTCATTGTTTTAAAATTTCTTCCTTGCCATAATTATTGAGCCTTTTCAGTTATCAGTTTATCACATATATATGAACAAGAAACGTGGAATGTTGCATGCTCATAAATGCTTAGGCAAGTGACTTTATGGTTTTCCCTTTTGGTCGTTCGCATTTTGGACATCCATTTTGCGCTTCTCTATCAAAAAGTGACATGAGTTTTCGAACTCCATATCTTAGATGTTGGATTATTCTATTTCAATTTCTTTCTTTAATTTGCGGTAAAGCCACAAATATTGACTAGCACCGAAAAAGCGGAGACTCAAAGTTCAATTGGTTCTTTATCTTTTTTTTTTTATTGTATGTATCTAGGGTGAATTCCCATGAATTTTATTAAGAGTAATGCTAGGGGCCAGCAACATTTGTAATTGGTAGCCATCAACTAGTCATTAATGATGATTTGATGGTGTAAGATTGGTGTGAAATTTTATCCAATAACTCACATTTCTCTACTGGTTACATGCTGACCAAAATATAATAAAATTGTTGGCCCCTAAACTTTTCCATTTATTAATGGGGAAATAATGAAGAAAAAAAAAAGGTGAAAACATCCTTCAGTAAAAATGAGCAGAAATTGTTCCTTCACATATAATAATCACTCGTAGGAACCATCCTCTATTGTCTTTTCGATGCATAATAAGACAAGATTAGCAGGTTTGTCAACCTAATACTAATTGATAATTAATATATAGGAGTTTTTCATTGCCTTAATTAATAAATTTAAGGCCACAGGTACTTATTAACTGAGTTTTGGGGGGAAGGGCTGAACTGAAGAACCAAGTTTGTTAACATTTTTCATTAACTAAAATTATTGAATTTTTTCTGAATTATACTAATACTCGTGCTTAAACCATAGATATCACATTCTGCTATAAAAATTTCAAATACAAAAGTTAGATCTATATATAATATTGAAAGAACTATGTCACAAGGAAAGAATGTCAAATTTTTCAATTTTTTTTTTTTTTGAAAGATACAATTTTATTTTCATTTCCTACAAAGCTAAATTATAAACATGTTATTTTTATGGGTCACCATCTTTTAATTTTATGAAAAAATTCTGCACCGTTTAATAATATTCATAGTGGATAAATAAAATAAAAAGAATCTCATGTTGCATACCCCTCAGGCATCAGGCATCACTGATATTATTATCCACTAGGAGATAGATTAATCATTAATTAGTTAATTAACATATTTATCTACAAGTCATAATCCAAATTTGTTTGCATGTTATTTTCTTGTTTTCTTTTTATCTTTTT
Source organism: Arachis duranensis (assembly GCF_000817695.3). Lineage (NCBI taxonomy): Eukaryota > Viridiplantae > Streptophyta > Magnoliopsida > Fabales > Fabaceae > Arachis > Arachis duranensis. Next base: position 72,593,474 of record NC_029781.3, read on the forward strand.
CTGACAATGAGGAATGAATAAAATGGGCCGCAAAGAACGGGACATGCATGTGCTAGTAACATGGTAGGGCCCAATAGAAGATCTTCACCACTTTTCCTACAACTCTTTCCATAGCTTCTCTTCGTATTAATGGCCACATGGATACAAAAAGGAACATCACTAAGATCAATTAATTGTTTCAACTTTCAAGCATTGAATTGAAAGCTTTGTTACATTAAGAAACAAATTAACCATCCTTCAAGTCTTTTTTATTAAACGCACACGCCTTGTTAATGGTTAGTTCTTTGATTGAACGCAACCACACCGCACAACTTGTCCATTTCTCATATTTCAAATAATCTTTTACGCTTCTTTATTTCCTCAGCAGTAATATATCGATTTAGGGTTTATATGTACAGTAAAAATTAAACTCATTCAAACGAAGATATCTTGAGTTTAAAGTACCGCCTTAATTTTATTAACTATTAACAATAAACATATAGTATGTAAATTTAAAATAGTTTAATTTTGATATATTAAAGTATAAAATATTTTATACAATTATCTAATTATATATATATATTTTGTGAATGAGTATAGAGTGTTTAAGAAAAATGTGACTATGTATTTATAGTCATATTTTTTAGCAATAAAAAAATCACAATCTTAGTTCAGAAAACTGTAACTATTGAGCTATGAGCACGATTTTAAACTATGACATAATGCTAAAAACAATGTAGTATTTATTTTTTATCAATTTTTTTTTTAGTTATAGTCACGATTTAACCTGACAAGAGATCAAAGATGTTTGTAATGTTATTTTTATTAATATATGGAATGTAAAATTGTGTTACACTTTTGATATAATTTGATTATAACAATGCAAATATCAGTTTTGATAAAATTGTGAAAGAATAGGAAAAGAAAAGAAAAGATAAAGGAATTTTTATTAACTGTTGATTGATTGAATTCAATTAAATTGTAAATTATGAAGGTAAAACTAAATATATATAAAGTATTGGTCTATGAAAGATAAAAGTAAATAAAGATAAAATAAGAACAAATAAATATAAGGCAAAGATAAGATAAGATAAAATAATAAAGTCTAAAATTAGAACTTAATGTATGTATTTTATTGGATTGAATTTGTGGACCACGAGACTTCTTTATTGTTGTCATGGGATAAGGTAAAAGAGTAGTTTAATACTCCCCCGCAAGCTGGTGGATGGAAGATGTCAATAATCCACAGTTTGGATAAGTTTCGATGAAATGATTGAGGAAGACACGTGTGGCGGAGTGATGCAGAGGGAGATGCAGTGCTTGAGAGAGAGAGCAAGCAGCAATCTTAAAAAAAAGCGAGTAGAGCGCAATAAGATTGATCTTCAAATGGCGTGTATGACGCAATAAAGAGGCCACGTAGAGCACAATAAAAAAGAGAGGGCGCGGGAAGCGTAATAAGAGTGTAGAGAAAACTGCTAACACAAAGTGCACATTGAACTGCTGAAACAGAATGCAAACGAAACTGTCAGAAGAAGATACAGATGGAACTGTCGGAAGAAAGCGCAGATGGGCCATAGTAACTATTCCATGAATGATAGTTGAACAGGGCTTCACTTCTTTTTTCCTGCATAGTATAATCTAATAACCTTTGTTAAGCAGTATCAATAATGGCAAACAGAATGACAGAAAATGAAAGGTCAGAAGTTGAGTTCAAGGCTTTCTTGATTGAGCGTATTGCGTTGGTTTTCATCGCCATCGTCACTGCTTCAATATAGTGGCCATGTGCAGCACACAGCGTGGCCACTTGTCCTAGTACTGATGATCTTCACACATGGTCATTTATTTCTCTAGTGCTATTTACCTACACCATCATACCCGCATTCTACGTATTTCGGTGGTTCTATACCACCGTAGCGACCAGCCAGATGTCACCGTGGGTAGGGAGAATCCTCTTCATTTTGGAGAGGTTGTTGGTGGTGGTTATGCTTGTTGCGGTTCTCCGGGGATCCATCTTTGTTAATTCAACTTTCTTAATATATTTTTGGACTCGTTTCATTACTGGCGTATACTTTCTCTGCCTCCTCGATCAATTTTTATTCCTTGTTGACAGTAATAACTACTGTTCTGATGAAACCGATATAAATTCTGTCAAAAGAGAAGAAGACGAAGAAGAAGAAAAGGATTATGATAATGGGAACGACCAAGAAGAGGAAAAGGAAGAGGTTCACAAAAGTGATGTTAAATTCAAAGAAGTAGAGTGGGTGGAAGAGGAAGAGGAAGAGGTTCACACAAGTGATGATGAATTCAAAGAAGTAGAGTGGGTGGAAGAGAAACAAGAAAAGGAAGATAAAGAGAAGGAAGATGATGACGAGTCTACGATTTCGGAGTGGCTAAGTAAGAAGACAAATAAAGAATGTTCCAAGTGTGAGGTAATATTGGGTGAATGGCACTTAACATTTGAGAAGATGAAAAAATTGGCCACAATGTTTATGGAAGATTCCATGATGGAAGCAAAGAAAAGATAACAATAATTCGAAGAATTTTATAGAAAAAAAGAGATATCAAAATTGGATTAAGAAATCCAATCTTTAAACCAAGAAAAACAGGAATTGCTCTGATACCATGATAAAATTGTGAAAAAATAAGAAAAGAAAAGAAAAGATGAAAGAATTTTTATTGAATGTTGATTGATTGAATTGAATTGAATTGTAAATTGTGAAGGTAAAACTATATATATATAGAGCATAGGCCTATGAAAAATAAAAGCGAATAAAGATAAGATAAGAACAAATAAATATAAGATAAATATAAAATAAGATAAAATAAAAAAGACTAAAATTAAAACTGAATTTATGTATTCTGTTGGGCTGAATTTGTGGGTCACGAGACTTCTTTATTATTGTTATGGGCTAAGGTAGAAGAGTAGTTTAATACGCCCCCACAAACTGGTGGATGGAAGATGTCAATAATCCACAGCTTAGATAAGTTCCGATGAAATGATTGAGGAAGACGTGTGTGGCGTAAGGATGCAGAGGGAGATGCGTGCGGCGGAGCTAGAGCTGCCGACGGCAAAAATATAAAAGAAAATGTTGTACTTGAGGGAGAGAGAGCAAGCAGCGATCTTAAAAAAAAGCGCGTAGAGCACGATAAGATTGATCTACAGAGGGCGCATATGGCGCAATAAAAGAGGGCGCATAGAACGCGAAAAAAAAGAGAAGGTGCATGGAGTGCAATAAGAGTACAGATGGAACTGATAAAACAGAGTGCAGATTGAACTGCTGAAATAGAATGCAGACATGACTGCTGAAACATAATGCAGACGGAACTGTCGGAAGAAGGCGTAGACAGGCCATAGTTACTATTCCATGAATGATAGTTCAACAGGGCTTCGCCCTCTTTTTCCCTGCGTAGTATAATCTAATAACCTTTGTTAAGTAGTGTCAACAATGGCAAACAGAATGACAGAAAAAGAAAGGTCAGAAGTTAAGTTCAAGGCTTTCTTGACTGAGCGTATTGTGTTAGTTTACATCGCCATCGTCACTGCTTCAATATGGTGGCCATGTGCAGCACACACCGTGGCCACTTGCACTAGCACTGATGATCCTCACACGTGGTCGTTTATTTCTCTAGTGCTGTTTACCTACACCATCATGCCCGCATTCTACGTATTTCGGTGGTTCTATACCGCCGTGGCAACCAGCCAGATGTCACTGTGGATACGGAGAATCCTCTTCATTCTGGAGAGGTTGCTGGTGGTGGTTATGCCTGCTGCAGTTCTCCGTAGATCCATCATCTTTTTTAATCCAATTTTTTTAATGTATTCTTGGTCTCTTCTCGTTACTGGTGTATACTTCTTCTGCCACCTCAATCAATTTTTATTCTTTGTTGATAGTAATAATACTATTTTGATGAAACCAGTATAAATTCCACCAAGAGAGAAGAAGAAGAACAAGATCATGATAATGGAAAAGACCAGGAAGAGGAAGAGGAAGAGGTGCATAAAAGTGATGATGAATTCAAAGAAGTTGAGTGGGTGCAAGAGGAAGAAGAAGAGGAAGAGGTTCACAAAAGTAATGATGAATTCAAAGTAGAGTGGGTGAAAGAGGAAGAAGAAGAGGAATAGAAAGAGGAAGAAGAGGAAGATGATGACGAGTCTACGATTTCGGAGTGGCTAAGTAAGATGACAAATAAAGAATGTTCGAAGTGTGAGGCAATGTTGGGTGAATGGCACTTAGCATTTGAGAAGATGGAAAAATTGGCCACAATGTTTATGGAAGATGCCATGATGAAAGCAGAGAAAAGGTAACAAGAATTGGAAGAATTTTATAAAAAAAAAAGATATCAAAATTGGATCAAGAAATCCAAGCTTTGAACCAAGACTATGAAAGATAAAAGCGAATAAAGATAAGATAAGAACAAATAAATATAAGATAAATATAAGATGAGATAAAATAATAAAAACTAACATTAAAACTGACTTCATGTATTCTGTTGGGCTGAATTTCTGGGCCACGAAACTTCTTTATTGTTGTCAAGGGCTAAGGTAGAAGAGTAGTTTAATACGCCCAGACAAGTTGGTGGATGGAAAATAATGCACAGTTTGGATAAGTTCCGATGAAATGATTAAAGAAGATGCGTGTGGCGCAGTGATGCAAAGGGAGATGCATGCGGCGGAGTTAGAGCTACCGACGGCAAAAATATAAAAGGAAATGTTGTGCTTGAGGAAGAGAGAGCAAGCAGCGATCTTCAAAAACAAAAGCGCGTAAAGCGCGATAAGATTGATCTTTAGAGGGCGTGTATAGTGCAATAAAAGAGGGCGCGTAGAGCACGATAAAATAGAGAGGGCGCGTAGAGCGCAATAAGAGTGCAGATAGAACTGCTAAAACAGAATGCAGACGGAACTGCCGGTAGGAAGCACAGATAGAACTGCCGAAAGAAGATGTAGACAGGCCATAGTTACTATTCCATGAATGATAGTTGAGCAAGGCTTCACCTTCTTTTTCCTCGTGTAGTATAATATAATAACCTTTGTTAAGCAGTGTCAACAATGGCAAATAGAATGATAGAAAAAAAAGGTCAGAAGTTGAGTTCAAGGCTTTCTTGATTGAGTGTATTGCGTTGGTTTTCATCGCAATCGTCACTGCTTCAATATGGTTGCCATGTGCAACACATACTGTGGCGACTTGCCCTAGAACTGATGATCCACACACGTGGTCGTTTATTTCTCTGGTGCTGTTTACCTACACCATTATACCAGCATTCTACATATTTCAGTGGTTCTATACCGCCGTGGCAACCAGCCAGATGTCACTGTGGATACGGAGAATCCTCTTTATTCTGGAGAGGTTGCTGGTGGTGGTTATGCCTGCTGCGGTTCTCTAGGGATCTATCTTTGTTAATCTAACTTTCTTACTGTATTTCTGGTCTCTTCTCGATACTGGTGTTTACTTCCTCTGTTGCCTCGTTCGATTTTTATTCGTTGTTGATAGTAATACTACTGTTCTGATGAAATCGGTATAAATTCTGCCAAAAGAGTAAAAGAAGAAGAAAAAGATCATGATAAAGGAAAAGACCAAGAAGAGGAAGAGAAAGAGGAAGATCAAGAGGAAAAGCAAGAGGAAGAGGTTCACAAAAGTGATGATGAATTTAAAGAAGTAGAGTGGGTGAAAGTGGAAAAAGATGAGGAAGAGGTTCACACAAGTGATGATAAATTCAAAGAAGTAGAGTGGGTGGAAGAGAAAGAGAAAGAGGAAGAGGAGGAAGATGATGAGGAGTCTACGATTTCGGAGTGGCTAAGTAAGAAGACGAATAAAGAATGTTCCAAGTGTGAGGCAATGTTGGGTGCATGGCACTTATCATTTGAGAAGATGGAAAAATTGGCCACAATGTTTATGGAAGATGCCATGATGGAAGCAAGAAAAAGGTAACAAGAATTGGAAGAATTTTATCAATAAAGAGATATCAAAATTGGATCAAGAAATCCAAGCTTTATACCAAGAAAAACAGGAATTGCTCTGATACCATGATAAAATTCTAAAAGAATAGAAAAAGAAAAGAAACGATGAAGAAATTTTTATTGATTGTTGATCGATTGAATTGAATTGAATTGTAAATTATGAAGGTAAAACTAAATATAAATATAGAGCATTGGCCTATGAAAGATAAAAGCAAATAAAGATAAGATAAGAACAAATAAATATAAGATATAGATAAGATAAAATAAAATAATTAAAATTAAAATTAGAACTGAATTTATATATTCTATTGGACTAAATTTGTGGACTACGAGACTTCTTTATTGTTGTCATGGGTTAAGGTAGAAGGGTAGTTTAATACGCCCCCTACAAGCTGGTGGATGGAAGATGTCAATAATTCACAACTTGGATAAGTTCCGATGAAATGATTGAGGAAGACGCGTGTGGCACAGTGATGCAGAGGGAGATGCGTATGGTGGAGTGATAAACCACTATTTTATGGTTTATCTTGTGCTCAATTGAATGGTTTTTATCAACTCTTTACCCACTTATTCATACTATTTGCATGGTTTTATATTTACCTTCCTAATTATGTGCTTTGATTGAAAATATACTTCTTTGACTTTTATTTCCTTTTATTTAATCCTCTTTTATTACCATTAGATGCTTTGATATGTGTGTTAAGTGATTTCAGGAATTACAGGGCAGGAATGGCTTAGAGGATGGAAATGAAACATACGAAAGTGGAAGGAATACAAGAAGTTGAAGGAACTGAAAAGCTGTTAACCTGACCCTCTCTCACTAAAACGATCATAACTTGAGCTAAAGAGGTTCAAATGATGTGGTTTTACTTGCATTGGAAAGATAACGTCCGGGGCTTCGATTTGATATATAATTTGCCATAGTGGCCGTACAGATAGGCGACGCGAACGCGCGCTCCACACGGATGCGTCGCATCTGCGAACTTCAATCCGCGCGGACGCGTGGACGACGCCTCCGCGTCACTTTGCCGCGACCTGTACGGACCAGATTTCACAATCAGCGACTTCTGGGCTGTTTTTGACCCAATTTTTGGCCCAAAGAACACAGATTGGAGGCTATAAAGTGGGGGAATGCATCCATTCATGAAAATGCTTTCATAATTCACTTTTCATAGTTTTAGATGTAGTTTTTAGAGAGAGATGTTCTCTCCTCTCTCTTAAGAATTTAGGATTAGGATTTTTAGAAATTAGGAATATTACTTTTTCATCACAGGTTCAATGTTCTTTAATTTATGTTTCTCTTCTACTTTGGATACTCTAATACTTTTATCTGTTTATTATTTATGTTGCCCATTTGAGTCATAAATCTTTCGATGTTAGATTTAAATTTATATTTAAATACAATTGAGGTATTTTTAGATCTATGATTTTCATTTAGCTTTTTATATTCTTGGCTTTAATTGATTAACTGGAAGCTCTTGAGTTATCAACTATTCATGATTGATTGTTATGTCGGCTAATTAATTTGAATTCCACTAACTCTAGTCTTTCTTTAGGAGTTGGCTAGGATTTGGGAATTCTAACCAATTGGTTCACTGGACTTTCTCTTGCTTACGCAAAGGTTAACTAAGTGGGATTAACTTCCATTCTTGTAGGAGTAACTAGGATAGGACTTCCGAATTTTCATATCTTGCCAAGAGTTTATTTTATAGTTATTTATTTATTTCGCTTATCATTTATCATACTTGTTCCTCATTCTCAAAACCCCCAAAATTTTACCTTTTTCATAGCCAATAATAAGTCATACCTCCCTGCAATTCCTTGAGAAGACAACCCGAGGTTTAAATACTTCGGTTATCAGTTTATTTAGGGGTTTGTTACTTGTGACAACCAAAACGTTTGTAAGAAAGGTTGATTGCTTGGTTTAGTAACTATACTTACAACGAGAGTTTACTATAACTTCTAAACCATCAATCTTCATTTCTTCATGGAGCTAGAGCTGCCGACGGTAAAAATATAAAAGGAGATGCTGTGCTTGAGGGAGAGAGAGCAAGCAGCGATCTTAAAAAAAAGTGCATAAAGCACAATAAGATTGATCTTCAGAGGGCGCGTATGGCACAATAAAAGAGGGCATGGAGAGCGCGATAAAAAAGAGAGGGTGCGTGGAGCGCAATAAAAGTGCAGATGGAACTGCTAAAATAGAGTACAGATTGAATTATTGAAACAGAATGCAGATATGACTGCTGAAACAGAATGCAGATGAAACTGCCGGAAGAAGGTGTAGATGAAACTGTCGGAAGAAGGCGTAGATAGGCCATCGTGACTATTTCATGAATGATAGTTGAATAAGGCTTCACCTTCTTTTTCCCTGCGTAGTCTAATCTAATAACCTTTGTTAAGCAGTGTCAACAATGACAAACAGAATGACAGAAAATGAAAGGTTAGAAGTTGAGTTCAAGGCTTTCTTGATTGAGCATATTATGTTGGTTTTCATCACCATCGTCACTACTTCAATATCGTGGCCATGTGCAGCACACACCGTGGCCACTTGCCCTAGCACTGATGATTCTCACACGTGGTCGTTTATTTCTCTGGTGCTTTTTACCGACACTATCATGCCCGCATTCTACGTATTTCGGTGGTTCTATACCGCCGTGGCGACCAGCCAGATGTCACCGTGGATATGGAGAATCCTCTTTATTCTGGAGAGGTTGTTGGTGGTGGTTATGCCTGCTGCGGTTCTCCGAGGATCCATCATCTTTGTTAATCCAATTTTCTTAATGTATTTCTGGTCTCTTCTCATTACTGGCGTATACTTCCTCTACCACCTCAATCGATTTTTATTCTTTGTTGACAGTAATAACTACTATTCTGATGAAACTGGTATAAATTCCACCAAAGAAGAAGAAGAAGAAGAAGAGGAGGAGGAGGAGGAGGAGGAGAAAGAGGTTCACGTAAATGATGATAAATTCAAAAAAGTAGAATGGGTGGAAAAGGAAAAAGAAAAGGAGGACCATGACGACGAGTCTACGATTTCGGAGCGGCTAAGTAAGAAAATGAATAAAGAATAACGAGTAAAGAATATTCCATGTGTGAGGCAACATTGGGTAAATGGCACTTAGTATTTGAGAAGACGAAAAAATTGGCTACAATGTTTATAAAAGATGCCATAATGGATGCAAAGAAAAGGCAATTAGAATTGGAAGAATTTTATAAAATAAGAAATATCAAAATTGGATCAAGAAATCCAAGTTTTGAACTAAAAAAACAAAAAACAAAAATTATTCTGATACCATGATAAAATTGTGAAAGAATAGAAAAAGAAAATAAAAAATAAAAGAATTTTTATTGATTGTTGATTGATTGAATTGTAAATTATGAAAGTAAAACTAAATATATATAAAACATTGACATATGAAAGATAAAAGCAAATAAAAATAAGATAAAAATAAATAAATATAAGTTAAAGATAAAATAATAAAAATTAATATTAAAACTGAATTTATGTATTCTGTTGGATTGAATTTGTACAGATTTATTTATACTGATTTTATCTAAATTTTTTATTTTTTATTTTTTAGTTTTTAGAGTTAAAGTAAGTAACGCAACTTAAAAAAAAATGTAATTTATATGCACATCAGAGTTTTGCAGACGTCCTTATGGCGTTAACATTAAAATTTATTAAAAGACCATGATTAGAATTTAAATCTGCATGCACTGAGTAAAACTTTTAAAAATATTAAATTTCATATTTTATATTTGTTTATATATGTTTTAAATTATTTACAAATTAAAAAATATTTATATTTTTTCGTATACACTATATAGCATTTTTGAAACGCAATNTAAAATTTGATTCAAATGATAAAAATTTACATTATATTAACTTGAATTTATTTTTTTATTCATTCCGATTCTAATAATTGTTATTTGGATTGGATCAATTTATTTTGATTTAAAAAAATTTAATAATTTTAAAATTTAGATAAGATATCATTTAAGTTGCAAAAAATTTAAAATTTAAAATTTGAATAAAAATTTAATATTCAAAATTTGAATGGACATAATGATAAGATTCAAAGACAACTAGAATATTAGATATATTAGTATCTAATAAAATAAAAGAATAATCTAAATCAGTTTGTAATTCTGTTCAAAAAATACTAATTTTATTCACTTTTTATAAAAATAATACGATTAAAGAATTAAATTATCTAAAATTTGAGGATAGAAGAAATTAATTTGTCCTCTTATATTATTTGAAACTGTTTTATAAAATAGCATGAACTATTACGTCAATATTTATTTATTAAGTACTAATTTATTTGAAACAAAATTATTAAAAGTTAATTTGGAGTATTATTATTATTATTGTTGTTGTTATTATTTTGTGATCATCCGTTAGTTTAAATAAAATAAATTCAGTTAATATTAAATTTATGTGTGTAATTACTTTCTTCTAAAAATATAATAAATAACATTTCAATAATAAATCTCATATTTTTTAATACAATAAAATAGAAATTTTAACATTAAAAGGATTAAAAAAAAAAGATAAAAAGTGTATTTAATATCTTCTGGAGACAGTGTCTTACTATTCCCCTTCTACATACACTGAAACATATACTCATATTCAAGAATGAATTTTATGTTATTTCGTATTTTTTTCTTTTTTTATAATAAAAATAACATCCCGTAATTACAGTATATTAATTATAATTTTATTTTCTTTTTCTTACGTTATCTTGCAAATTTACAATAAACACTCAGACTATTATGTATTACTTTTTTTGTGAATAAAACAGAATATCCATAAATTTGCATCTGTATTTTATAATTCAGCCTTAACAAATGAAGTTAGTAATTTAAAAGTAAAGGCCTTGTTTTATCATCAAATTGGTGAATGCGAGTTAGTTATTGTGCTTACTGAACTTCTTCATGATACTTCTCCTCCCATGTTCATATCATTCTAATTATATAAACCCTACATGATATTAATTTGATTCAATCAACCAAATTATTGTCATGCATAGAAAGTTACTACAATTCTTTCACCTTGAAAAGGCATAGGTATTTTAGTTGAGACCATTGGATTCTTTAATTGTATTACCATAACTTTTATTAGTATTATAGTCACATCAATGCATGCTACTTTAAGTTATAGAATTATATTAGTGTCCGCTTAATTAGTAGAATTAGATTTAGAAGATGTCAAAAGTAACCGACACTTAAAATTATAGGATTGTTTATTCACGAATTAGTCATTTGAAGTGACTCATACGTGCTGCCAGTGATTACCAACTATAATATTGCAATCAAAAGAAAATACAGACAAAAAGAGAAGAGATTTTCCCCTTAGGTGGGTAACTTCCTTTTTTCTTTGTAAACTTTGAATTTCTTTTTTCGTGAAAAGTATTAAATTACTAATAAAAATATTTTCAAAATTTATTAATGATAAAAATATTTTAAAATAAGATAAAAATAACAAAATATATTGCTTTTAATAAACAGTATACAAATTTTGTGTTTGCAAAATTATTCATGTATTTAATCTGAAATTTAATGAGAATATTCAAATATTCAAATATCTATTTAAAAAATATATATCTAAAAGTATAGACTAAAATTTGATCTTTAGATGATACTTTTTTAAAATATTTTTGGCTATTAACAAAAACAATTGGAAAAATTATCTATTTGACCTATACAACTTTGCTTTTCTGTGTTTCGCCTATCACCACCTTTGTCTCCTCACCAAATTAAAGATGCCTTCTTTCAAGTTTTGATTATAAATAATGCCTGCCGAATAAGAATAAGGCCTATGCTACGTTGAAAGAGATTGCTGCAACAGTTAATTCGGATGATAGATAAAATGTTTAAGGGAAAGTACATGGAATCAAGAGATTACAGTCAAAAACTAAACAAAATTACATTAATTTATATTAATAATTAATTAATTTTAAATTTTTTAAATTTAAAATTTAAAAAAATTTAAATTAATTAAATAAATCTAATTAAAACGTATAAAAACCTTCCTCTTTTCTCTCACATTAACCTATCCACCTCCAACAATCACAAATTCAAAAAATATATAAAAGAACATCCATTTAATATGAAAAAGAAACATTCTGATACTTAGTAAAAGAAATATCCATATATATTAACTCGTAAAAATTTTAAATTCATCCAAAGATATTTAACTGAGTTTAGCTTTATTCTTTTTTTAATTGGAAAGGATCCATTCCCACTTTAATCAAAGCCTCTTTAGTTGAGCATGGCACACGTGTAACCAAAATACTCGAGTTATTGGTTTATGTGGATTCCTTCTCTTCATGTCGGCTAATTTCTCAGATCCTCTGCAATATTAATACGAATTTTCTTCGAACTCTTTTGTCCTTTTTCATGCATAATAAGACAGAACCATGAACAATTGCACACACTGGTAATTTAATGCAACTCTTCAAATAATAAAGAGGGTACTCTTGTATGTAGCAGCAACGCATTCAAAAAATAAAGTTACTACCACTATACATACCAGTTTATTATTAGTCAAATTGAGGTTTTGGTTGCCCTTAATAATTTGAATGAAGAATAATGGTTTAATTTCATTGAAGAGTGTAGCAAGTATGAAACTGTGGAAAATAGGCTATGTAGGAATTAGGATACCTTGGCATATGGCATTAAATTTTCTACCCCGTTTGGTGCTGCCCTCAACAGCACACTATGTTGGACGTATCTTAGAGGTTAGATAACCCAAAATTAGTGCCTTTTTTATGCACCGTGATTTAAGGGACTTCTATATTCTAAGAAAGAAAAAAAAAATCCTAATTTCATTTATTGTTTATATTATTTTTTAATTCGACTGGTTAGGGACTAATTTATTCGAAATTATGATTTTATTTAAAAGTTTATTATTGACTAATAAATTAATATATATACAATAAAAATTTCAAACTTCAAAATACTTGTTTAAACAAAAAGAAAGTTTATGGACTAACAATTTTATTAAACTTTAACCAGCACTTAACCAGTAAAAGAAAAATAAACAATCATATATTATTAGATATAATTTCACATCATTAAAAATACTAATAATAACTAATTAATAATTACAAATTACAAAATTTATTAACCTAACACTTTTCTTAAACAAATAATTGAAGTAACCATCCAACAAATCTAAATTGATTAAAGAAAAACCATATTACTATATTAGTACTGGTTTCATACATAAGCATATATATTAGTTAATTAAGAATATGATATGAGAAAAGAAAAAACAAGAGGGGAAATGCATGTGCCATGTGGGGCCGTAGATTAAGCAGTTGGTAGTGTAATAACCGAAACATGTGCATGTGCGCCTTGATTCTTGCAACTCTCGACGATGTGATGAATACGTGAATGAGAGAGCGAGTGAGAGCGAGTGATTGAAAGTCGAAACCCTTTCTTGGCTCATAACTTGTCTTTTCCAACCCCATATAACCCCACATACATAGTCCCTAATGCCCTTAACCTTATGCTAAAGTTTTCCTATATAAGTACCAAGCCAAACCCTTTTGCTAAGCATTAAGCAACAAGCAACAAGCAACAAGCAACAAATAAAGCATCTCTCTCTTTCTCTCTCTCATATCCTAGATCCCGTTAGCTTTCTAGTAGCTAGCACCACACGACAATGGCAATTATAGCAGCCTCTGCCATCTCCCTTCTCTTCGTTGCTCTCAATCTATGCCTTAGAGGCACATTTGCTGACTATGGTGGAGGATGGCAAGGTGGCCATGCCACATTTTATGGTGGTGGAGATGCATCCGGCACAATGGGTATGCTCATTAAGTGTTACTCTACATAATCACCCTATGGTTTTAAAATAACTATGTCTAAAAAAATTAGTACATCAATATACTATTTAAATATATTAATTCTTTAATGCCTAGTTTCATCTAAATTGGTAATTATTGTTGAAAAAATACTATAACAACCATATTACGTACACCTAACAAAATCAATCACTATATTAGCTATTTGTACATAATACATTTAGAATACAACATACACATTAAAAATAAATTAAAAAAAAAAATTTTTTGCATACACTAATTATTGTGCCTAGCCTTTTTATTTGGACATATGGGGTCCCAAGGTGGTGCCTTTTAAGGGTTTGAATCAAGCATTATTTAGACTTTCTTTTAATGAGAGTTAATGATTGCAGGTGGTGCTTGTGGCTATGGAAACTTGTATAGCCAAGGATATGGGACTAACACTGCAGCACTCAGCACTGCTCTATTCAACAATGGCTTGAGCTGCGGGTCTTGCTATGAGATGAGGTGTAACGGTGACCCCAAATGGTGCCTCCCCGGCGCCATCACCGTCACCGCCACGAACTTCTGCCCACCTAACTTTGCCTTGTCTAATGACAATGGTGGCTGGTGCAACCCTCCCCTCCAACACTTTGATCTTGCTGAGCCTGCTTTCCTTCAAATTGCTCAATACAGAGCCGGAATTGTCCCCGTTTCTTTCAGGAGGTAAATTCCGATAACGGTCTCTGGACAGAAATACAAAAACTTTTAATTATTTTATCCAATGAGTAAAGCCCACATAGCTTCATCATAAATACCACATTGGATTTGCTTAACTACCCAATGTGAGACTTGTAACTTTTTTCTAAGCTCTTTTAGCTCTAAGTATTGACTAGAATCATGCATTGACTTTTTTTTGTGTGTGAAACAGAGTCCCCTGTGTCAAGAAAGGAGGAATAAGGTTTACAGTTAATGGACACTCATACTTCAACTTGGTTCTGATTACAAATGTGGGCGGAGCCGGAGACGTTCACTCGGTGTCTATCAAGGGATCGAAGACAGGGTGGCAAACCATGTCAAGGAACTGGGGCCAGAACTGGCAGAGCAACTCATACCTCAATGGCCAGAGCCTCTCCTTCCAAGTCACAGCCAGTGATGGCAGAACAATCACTAGCTACAATGTTGCTCCTTCCAATTGGCAATTTGGACAAACATTTGAGGGGTCACAATTTTAGAAACCCCCCAATTCAAACTTTGTTTGTGCATGTAATATAGTATTGCCATTTGCTTTTTGCTTGTTGGAGTTGGGAGAGTGTGGGAGTTAAAAGAAAAGGAGAGGTAGAATTAGGAGGGAGGAGTTAAAAGTTAAAAAGTAAAAAGGCCAACATGGTCTTTATGCTGTGGTGGCTATATGGCACCCGCTAGGCCTAAATATATATAATATATAGTTGTTTTTGTGTCACGGGATATATGAATATCTCATTGTCATTGATCATCATCCCCTAGTTGTTATGTTATAGGTGATGGTGATCCCAAATTCTCAATAGCTTTGTATATTTGATCCCCAAATGGTAGAAAAACTAAGTTGGGGGCGATTTGATTCAATATCATGCTGCTTTTTTATTTGCAAGTCTTGTCCCAATTCACTGTTTAATTGTTGCATACTACCGTAAGTTTATAAATTAGAATCTTATTACAAATTAAATCCTCAATCCAACACATAACATTTTAAAGTACTAGTTGACCATCTTATTTTTTTTTCCTATAACATTAAAAAGGGAACGCAGATAAAGTAGCATTAAACTTGAAGAATTCCAAGAAATAGAGCAATTTCCGGTGGCATATGTTTGACTTGGACTATAAATGGAAACTATCAAGAGTAGAAATGCATCGATTTCATATGGCTTCTATAAAATCTTTCTTCCCAAATCCCAATTATGAAGTAGAGTAATTTCATTTTAATTTTGTGAATCTGTCGGTCGTTATTTTGCGATAACTACCTTCCACCAAATACATTCATGGAGGTCTAGCCATGTGAAACCTACTGGCACAAGATTCTGTGAGAAAAGATAGTCGCTGAATGATTAAATTACAAGTTAGAAAAACAAAAAATATTAAGTACCTACTTAACTTCAAAACGTGACCCATTTCTAGGTCCAAACTTGATACGATTTCAGCGTTTGGACTTTGGAGATGCTTTGTAATAAAACCACGGATTCAAAAGTCAGATGTTGTACAAAAGATATAGGATATCCAATCACTTAGAGTAGATAACTAAAACCAATGATTGAGTTTGATATTTTCTTTTTAGTAGGAGAAAAAGAAACCACGTAGAGCTTAAGAAATATTATTTCTATTTGTTTAATAATGACAAGTTTCATATTATGACTTCCTCTAAACAAATACTCCCCAATCATTAACATTTTCTAATTTTTAGCTTAAAAGCCTTAAACTTAAAAGTCCGGGTCCTTTCTCTTTTCCACATAGTTGAATCACATTGTTTTGAATTTTGGTATAATCAATCACAAGTTTTACGATAAGGCACATAAACAAACCAAATAAAAATCAATATTACGTAAATGTCTTAAATATAATAAAATTACATGCTTGTTTTGTTTGTGTTTATATATAAATCGAAGTTATTAGATTCGATTTATACCTTCTCAAAGTAAATCGACTTAATAAGATTTGAATTAGTAAAAAACATTTTAAATTGAAATTTATAGTTTTGATTTAGTAGGTTAAAAAACATTAAAATAACTAGCACATAGTAAATCGAAACAATAAGCTTCCATTTATATCCATAGTAAATCAAAACAAGTGGTTTTGATTTACATTCCTTAGTAAATCGATTGGAATAGTTTCAATTTATAGGTATTATAGAGCATAACTAAATCTAATGTATTAGATTTAATTTACTAACATTATAACTATATATAAAATTTGAATTCAATTGTTTCGAATTACAATTCACAATCTCCCCCACCTTTCAAATGTACTCCAGAGAGAATAGTTTGGCAACAACACCATAAAATTTAAAATTATGGACATAGAGGACGACCCGAATCATATCTATTGGTTTGACAGAATTGTCCATAAATTACTGGTGGCATCAATGAATAGGTTAGTGAATGAAATTTATTTTTTAAAATAGATTAGTAATGTTAGTAATATTAAGCCGCTTAGAGTATTTGTTCATAAACGTTAGTTAGAAATTAGAATTTTTAAACTATGAATAGTGGTTAGAGTAGTGATTTAGTAGTTTGTTAGAATTTCAAAATTACAAATACTTCTTAGAGTAGTGATTATAAATAATTGTTAGTTAGAGTAGTGATTAGAGGCTCTGTTAAAATTTGTAAGTTATAAATGTTAGATTAAGTAAAAATTAGTTTATTTAGAATTTAATTTAACTCAAAAGTGTCAGTGATAATAGTGATTTAGGATTGTGATATGTTTTACATTAACGTTATTTTTTTTATTAGTTTTCCGTGTTAGGTCCATTTAGATTTAGCTTGGATTTTTTTGAGCTTGTAAGATTATTTATTTGGGTTTAAAACATTTTTTCGATTAGGTAATACATTATTTAATATTCCTTTAGTGAACTGTTTTGTTGTGGTTCTTAGAAATAATTTTTTAATCGTTATGCAGCCTACCGATGTATTACCAGCATGAGAAGGCAGTATAGTATGCCTCCTAGAGGATAGGATCGTACTGTACTTGTAGATGGCTGGTTAATGCCATCTTGCGAGGCTAAATGAGACTTGATTTAGGCTGAATGAGCCATTAGTGAGTGCATTCATGGAGAGATAGCATCGGAGACGCATACTATTCATATGTCATTCGGGGAGTGCACAATTACGCTACAGGATGTAATGTACCAGTTAGGGCTCCCGATCGATGGCAAGTACGTCAATGGATGCCTGACGAACTTTGAGAGATACATCGAAGGTGGCCGACCAACATGGGCTTGGTTCGAGGAGCTATTAAGTGTTTTACCTCCTTCGAATTGCATCGACAAGTTCACTTGAAGTGCACTTGGATGCAGGACACATTCTGAAAGCCGGACCGGACCAACCGGTCAAACTGGTTCAACAGAAAGCCGACAAAGAAAATGGTCTTGCCTAGTGTATAAAATCGTTGAATAAAAAACTGTTCAAAAACTATTGATCCCCCAACACCCCCTTTGTGAAGAATTGAAAAGCTTAGCAAGTTAAAAAATTAGGGTTCTAAATGCTAACCAAAAATTAGGGTTCACCGTCGTCCGTTGTTGTGGGAATCTTCACGACCTCCTCTTTCCCCTTGTCTCGAATCCAGCCACTCTTTTGTAGCTCGACACGTCGTCTGGTTGAGGGTTAGAGTTGCTCGCCGTCATCTGTTCATCACTCTGCTCTCCGTTAGAGGTTAGTGGCATTGCTTACAGGTTTACAGGATTTTTCACTTCTTTGGGTCTTGCTTTTATTCTCTGTTTAATGATTTAATGATTTTTGCATGTAGATTGAAATTAAATTGTTGATTTTGTGTTGTTAGAAGTGGATTTGTTACTCTGCTGCTATTCTTTTTTATTTCTAAGGAAGTGAGTATGTTGTTTTTGAATTTTAATTGATATATTTATTGATTTCTGGTTTAAGGAGATTAATTATTGCTGTGTTTTTAATTTTTGTTGCTAATTGTTCTTGATTCCTGGTAAGCTCAGTTTCTGATTTCCATTTTATCTATTTGTTGAAATGTAATGGATGCTGATAGTATCATTAGTGAAGCTAGGATTATGTTGCACCTTGTATTTTGTTGTTTATAGGAACAAGGTTATCAAACTCTCGAGTTAATTAGTAAATTCGCAACAAGTTTATAAGTTTAGATCCCCCTATGTCTACCTTATGAGTTTACATTCTGAATTCTACAATTCTGGTTAACCTAAGCTCCAATAATTTATATTTCAATTTATATTTTGTACTTTTGAAAAATTTTGACAACCCTACTCTTAGTTTCTTTGATGTTCGATGTAAATGAAGTACTTTTTTATATTGTATAAATGAAGTACTTTAAGCAGAAAGGAAGTAAGAACATTTCGGCATATATAATGTATTGAATCTTTTTTTCCCCTCTTAAAATTACCTTATAGTGGTTTGAGAAAAAAACGTCTATTGGGAATATGTAGATAAATTAGATGGAAACAAAGTAAGGTGCAAATTCTACCAAAGAGTTCTTAATGGTGGTATTAGTAGGTTGAAGCATCGTTTGTCTAGATTTCCAAGTAAAAGGGTAAATCCATGTAGCAAGGTCAGAGATGATGTTACAAATAGAGTAAGGGCTATAATAGCAACAAAGGAAGAAGTAAAAGAAACTTTAAGTGTGAAGAAGCAGAAACTAATGCTAGCACTAGTAGAGATTAAGTCTCCCAGTAATATGTTCGCAAATAAAGCTCTTACATCTATGGATGCACCATCCTCCGCTGTGGAGATTTTCCTTACTAGCAATCTTTTGAGATTTCATTTATCTGAGTTTCGGCAAATGCTACATTACTTCTTTGGACATTAAAGATTGATTGTTAATATTTTGATGTTTGTACTTTTTAGGATATTTATTTATAGTTTAGTTATTATTTTATTATTAACGATTATTTCGGTTGAACCACAGTTGGACCGGTTAAACCAGTGAACCAATGTCTAAAGCAGTTCGATGATCAGTTCAGTTTTTAGAACCTTGCCAGTTAGGGCTCCCGATCAATGGTGAATACGTTAATGGATGCCTGATGAACTTTGAGAGATACATCAAAGGTGGTCGACAAGCATGGGCTTGGTTCGAGGAGCTATTAAGTGTTTTACCTCCTATGAATTGGATCGACAAGTTCACTTGAAGTGCACTTGGATGCAGGATACATTCAATGAGCTTTCTCAGGATGCAAACAAGGATACGGTTAGGAGGTATGCGAGGGCGCACATCATGGTGATGTTATCGACTCAAATTTTTTGTGACAAGTCTGGTACACGTCTTCACATTCGTTGGCAAACATACGTAGCTAGGCTGGAGGACATTGGCAAATACAGCGGCGGATCCGCTGCTCTCTCGTGGTTATACCGGTGCATGTGCCGTGTGGCTAATAGGACATGGTAAAGTCACCCAGTCCATTGCAGCTTCTTTAATTATGGATCTTTTGGTGAATCCCTAGTTTCATGCATGATGGGTTTGATGTCTGTCATTGGCCATTGGCATCGAGGTACTTGATATTTACGAATGTTATGTTTGTTAATATTTTTTCGGAATATGGCCGTTGTTGATAAAATGTCTTGGGTCGTGGGTGGTCAGGTTATCTGCCAACATTAAGCGAGAAGAGGCCTCGAGTCGGCATTGGAGACTCAAAGTAGATTTACTTCAGGCCGAGGATGTGAGTGTTTAATCTTTCAAAATATTTATTGTTAAGTTATTTTGGGCTTTTTACTATTTATAATGACATGCGAGAACCATTTCTCTTTACAATTAATGTGGATTCCATATAGCTCACCGAAGGTCGTTCAGGTAGTGCATCTCGAAATACTAGAGCCACGACATATGGCGTTTTAGAGGCCTGTGTTGGCATTAATTTATTTTTCTATCATAGAGTGACATCAGGTGGATCGAGTGCTATCACAGCTTGGTGGAGTATAGCATTGACTGCATGCCGTACTCAACATTGATTTCTTGATGTCGATGGATGGCAAAGACGGAGATCGGTGGTTTTTCACTACCTTACAAAGTTGGCACATTCATTGGACTAACAAGGTGCAACATGTGTTACAATTTGATGTCATTCCATACCAAGGACTGTCACAGGCGTACTTGGAGTGGTGACATGAGCATGGCAGGAGATTCTTGTCACTTGAGCAATTCCTTAGTGAACCCAGAGCAATTGCAATCCCGGCCAAGGCGATGCAGAAAGATCTAGGTCAGGTTCCTGATATGAATCCGGTACCTGATATTCCAGACAAGCATTGTGGTTTTTTTTTATTAACTCTCACTTTACAAATATCTCATGTTAAAAGGAATAAATGCAAGAAATAATATTTTACAAAAAAGAAAATTGATGAAGAACCGTAGATAAGGTATTGCGACTTAGGTTTTCCTTAGGTTGGGAATAATTGATATTGCGTAGAGCTTTAGAAGCGTAGTCACATATGAAAAATTAAAAAATCTAGGACTACCAGTTTTCTTTTTGTATTCTTTCTTTTATAGTAAATTTAAATTGTTTACAAAGAAATTTAAATTGCTTATAAGATAGGATTTATTTTAGAATAAACAGAATTTTATTTCTTATTTGTGAATAAGATAAACATTCATCTTCTTAAATTTAATTTGTTACTTGAGAATATGATAAATTTTATTTTTAAAAATAAAAAATAAAAGTAAACTTCACTCGTACCATAGAGTACTATACTACCACCAAAATAAAATTTTGTTTTATTTGCCATTGACTTCGAAAAACATGTAATTAAAACTACAAGGTAATTTAAAAATTTTCGTTAATTTTTAAAAAAGTCATAAAAAATTTAATGAATGGGTATTTTTTTTCCAAGAGAATTGGATAAGTTTATCCAAAGTTGTCAAAATAGGCTAAACCTATAAATAGACAGAATTTTGTCTCTAAAATTAAATTCATTTAAATTTCAGACTAAATAGACTGAGTCTAATTAACCTAAAAAAAATTATAGGTTAAACGGGCTAGTCCATAGGCTAAATGGGTAGCCCATTTAAATTTTATTTTATATTTTAAAAAAAATTAGCACTTTTGGCCAACGATCCAAAAATCTGACTCATCAATAAAAAAATTATTTGTTTAAGATTTTTGGTCTAAAAGTAATATTATTTATAAAATATTTTTTAAAAAATAGAATAAAAGAGTAAATGAGCTAATCCGTTTAATCAATTGGGCTAATCATAAATGGTTTGAGTTAAAAAATTATAGTCCAAAAATAAAACAGGATTAAATGGGCAATCCATTTAACCCACGGGTTTACAGATTAAGTCTCCCAGTAATATTTCCGCAAATAAAGCTCTTACATCTAGGGATGCACCATCTTCTGCTGTGGAGGATTTTCTACTAGCAATCCTTTAAGACTTCACTTATTTGAGTTTCGATAAATGCTACATTACTTCTTTGGACATTAAAGATTGATTGTTAATATTTTGATGTTTGTACTTTTTTAGGATATTTATTTATAGTTTATTTATTATTTTATTATAAACGATTTTTGTTGTTTGACCGGTTAAACTAGTGAACCAATGACTAAAGCAGTTCGATGACCGGTTCGGTTTTTAAAACCTTGCCAATTAGGGCTCCCGATCGATGGTGAGTACGTCAATGGATGCTTGACGAACTTTGAGAGATACATCGAAGGTGGCTGGCCAGCATGGGCTTGGTTCGAGGAGCTATTGAGTGTTTTACCTCCTACGAATTGCATCGACAAGTTCACTTGAAGTGCACTTGGTTGCAGGACACATTCAGTGAGCTTTCTCAGGGCGCAAATGAGGATACGATTAGGAGGTATGCGAGGGCGTACATTATGGTGATGTTATCGACTCAACTTTTCGGTGACAAGTCTGGTACAAGTCTTCACATTAGTTGGCAAACATACTAGCTAGGCTGGAGGACATTGGCAAATACAGTTGGGGATTCGCTGCTCTCTCATGGTTATACCAATGCATGTGTCGTGTAGCCAACAGGAACATGGTAAAGTCATCCGGTCCATTGCATCCTCTTCAGTTATGGATCTTTTGGCGATTCCCTGGTTTCATGCCTGATGGGTTTGATGTCTGTCATTGGCTATTGGCATCGAGGTACTTAATATTTACGATTGTTATGTTTGTTAATATTTTTCCGGAATATGGCTGTTGTTGATAAAATGTCTTGGGTCACATGTAGTCAGGTTATCAGCCAACATTGAGCGAGAAGAGGCCTTAAGTCGCGTACTGGAGGCTCAAAATAGATTTACTTTAGGCCGAGGATGTGAGTGTTTAAGCTTTCAAAATATTTATTGTTAAGTTATTTTGGGCTTTTTACTATTTATAATGACATGCGAGAACCATTTCTCTTTACAGTTCACGTGGATGTCATATAGTTCGCCGAAGGTCGTTCAGGTAATGCATCCTGAAATACTAGAGCCACAATATATGACGTTTTAGAGGGATGTGATGGCATTAATTTATTTTTCTATCATAGAGTGACATCAGGTGGATCAAGTACTACCGCAGCTTGGTGGAGTACAGCATCAACCGCATGCCACACTCAACATTGATTTCTTGATTTTGAAGGATGGCAGAGGCGGAGATCGATGGTTTTTCACTACCTTATAAAGTTGGCACATTCATTGGACTTACAAGTTGAAACATGTGTTGCGATTTGATGTCATTCCATACCCAGGACCGTCACAAGCATATTTAGAGTGGTGGTGATGAGCGGATAATTTATACGCTTTTTGGCATTATTTTTATATAGTTTTTAGTAAGTTTAAGCTACTTTTAGGGATGTTTTCATTAGTTTTTATGTTAAATTCACATTTCTGGACTTTACTATGAGTTTGTGTGTTTTTCTGTGATTTCAGGTAAATTCTGACTGAAATTGAGGGATTTGAGCAAAACTCTGAAGAAGGCTGACAAAAGGACTGCTGATGTTGTTGGAATCTGACCTCCCTGCACTCGAAATGGATTTTCTGGAGCTACAGAACTCCAATTGGCGCGCTCTCAACGGCGTTGGAAAGTAGACATCCAGGGCTTTCCAGCAATATATAATAGTCCATACTTTATTCGAAGAATGACGACGTAACTTGGCGTTAAACGCAAGTTCATGCTGCTGTCTGGAGTTAAACGCCAGAAAAACGTCATGATCCAGAGTTGAACGCCCAAAACACGTCATAACCTGAAGTTTGACACCAAGAAATGCCT
>NC_029781.3:72617233-72618982 GCF_000817695.3 Arachis duranensis
AACATGATGAATGTTATGAGTCAGATTACCCTCATTATCATTCTCACTTATGAACGCACGTGATTGACAACCACTTCCGTTCTACATGCAACAGAGCTTGAATGTGTATCTCTTAGATTCCCCAACAGAATCTTCGTGGTATAAGCTAGATAGATGGCGGCATTTATGAGGATCCGGAAAGTTTCACCTTGTCTGTGGTATTCCGAGTAGGATCCTGGGAATCCGGAAAGTCTAACCTTGTCTGTGGTATTCCGAGTAGGATTCCGGTAATGAATGACTGTGACGTGCTTCAAACTTGTAACCTGCTGGGCGTTAGT
Source organism: Arachis duranensis (assembly GCF_000817695.3). Taxonomy (NCBI): domain Eukaryota; kingdom Viridiplantae; phylum Streptophyta; class Magnoliopsida; order Fabales; family Fabaceae; genus Arachis; species Arachis duranensis. Next base: position 72,617,551 of record NC_029781.3, read on the forward strand.
GACAGACGCAAAAGAGGGATTCTATTCCAGTAGGGGAGGGAACCAACCGGTGATTAGCCGTACTGTGACAGGGTGCGTGCATTAGTTTTCACTGCGAGGATGGGATGTAGCCATCAGCCATGGGTGATGCCTCCAGACGATTAGCCATGCGAGTGACAGCCGCAGAGGATCATTTTCCCGTGAGGATTGAAAGTAGCCACCGCTGATGGTGAACCTCTATACACAGCTTGCCATGGAAAGGAGTAAGAAGGATTGGGTTGAAGCAGTGGGAGAGCAGACGTCCTTGGGCTCTACAGCATCTCCATCCGCTTATCTGAAATTCCCACCAATGAATCTGCATAAGTATTCTATCCCTTTTATCATTCCTTTTTATTTATTATTTATTCCAATAATCACAATTCCCCTTTAATCTGCCTAACTGAGATTTACAAGGTAACCATAGCTTGCTTCATACCAACAATCTCTGTGGATTCGACCCTTACTCACGTAAGGTTTATTACTTGGACGACCCAGTACACTTGCTGGTTAGTTGAACGGAGTTGTGTCCACTCGTGCCAATTTCTAAAATCCATTACAATGAATATGATCACAATTTCGTCCACCAAGTTTTTGGCGCCGTTGCCGGGGATTGTTCGAGTATGGACAACTGACGGTTCATCTTGTTGCTCAGATTAGGTAATTTTCTTTTCAAATTTTTTTTTTCAAAATTTTTCTTTTATTTTTCGTTTTTTCTAAACTTTATTTTCGAAAAAATTTAATAAAAATACAAAAAAATTAGAAAATCATAAAAATAAAAAATATTTTGTGTTCTTGTTTGAGTCTTGTGTTAATTTTTAAGTTTGGTGTCAATTGCATGCTTTTAAAATTTTTCTTGCATTTTTTCGAAAATCTCATGCATTCATAGTGTTTTTCATGATCTTCAAGTTGTTCTTGACAAGTCTTCTTGTTTGATCTTGATGAGTTCTTGTTTTGTGTCTTTTCTTGTTTTTCATGTGCATCTTTGCATTCATATTTTCCATGCATTAAAGATTTCTAAGTTTGGTGTCTTGCATGTTTTCTTTGCATCAAAAATTTTTCAAAATCATGTTCTGGATGTTCATCATGATCTTCAAAGTGTTCTTGGTGTTCATCTTGACATTCATACCATTCTTGCATGCATTCATTGTTTTGATCTAAAAATTTCATGCATTGAGTATTTTTGTTGTTTTTCTCTCTCATAATTAAAAATTCAAAAATAAAAAATATCTTTTCCTTATTTCCCTCCAAAATTTCGAAATTTTAGGTTGACTTGGTCAAAAATTTTCAAAATTAGTTGTTTCTTACAAGTCAAGTCAAAATTTTAATTTTAAAAATCTTATCTTTTTAAAATCTTTTTCAAAAAATCATATATTTTTCATTTTTTTTCGAAAATTTCAAAAATCTTTTTCAAAAT
>NC_029781.3:72619419-72620147 GCF_000817695.3 Arachis duranensis
TTTTCAAAATTTGATTTCAAATCTTTTTCAAATCAACTAACTAACTTTTTGTTTGTTTCTTATCTTTTTCAAAACCAACTAACTACTTATCCCTCTCTAAGTTTCGAAAATTCTCCCTCTCTTTTTCAAAAATTCTTTTTGTTTTAAATTTTAATTTTAATTATATTTTGTCTTTGATTTTCGAAAATTACTAACCTCTTTTTCAAAAATTATTTTCGAAATTTCTCTTCTCTTCTCTTATTCTATTTAATTTATTTATTTACTAACACTTACTCTTATTCTATTTAATTAATTAATTACTAACACTTCTCTTCACCTCTCTTCATCCAAAAATCCGAGTCTCCATCTCCATTCTTCTATCCCCTTTCTTCTTCTACTAACATAAGGGAATCTCTATACTGTGACATAAAGGATCCCTCTTTCTTTTCTTGTTTTCTTCTCTTTCATATGAACAGGAACAGGGAAAAAGGCACTCTTGTTGAAACTGATCCAAAACCTGAAAGGACTCTGAAGAGAAAATTAAGAGAAGCTAAATTACAACAATCCAGAAATAACCTTTCAGAAATTTTCGAACAGGAGAAGGAGATGGCAGCCGTAAATAATAATAACAATAACGCAAGGAGAATGCTTGGTGACTTCACAAAGCCAACATCCAAGTTTGATGGAAGAAGCATCTCCATTCCTGCCATTGGAGCCAATAACTTTGAGCTTAAGCCTCAACTAGTTGC
>NC_029781.3:72620348-72620689 GCF_000817695.3 Arachis duranensis
CAGAGCTAGAATATGGTTGGATTCACAACCTAAGGATAGCCTGGACTCCTGGGATAAGCTGGTCATTGCCTTCTTGGATAAGTTCTTCCCTCCTCAAAAGCTGAGCAAGCTGAGAGTGGATGTTCAAACCTTCAAGCAAAAAGATGGTGAATCCCTCTATGAAGCTTGGGAAAGATACAAGCAGCTGACCAAAAGATGACCATCTGACATGTTTTCAGAATGGACCTTATTAGATATATTCTATTATGGTCTCTCTGAATTTTCGAAAATGTCATTAGACCATTCTGCAGGTGGATCTATTCACCTGAAGAAAACGCCTGAAGAGGCTCAAGAACTCATTA
>NC_029781.3:72621806-72622753 GCF_000817695.3 Arachis duranensis
AGAGGAGAGTTAGTCCTTCAATTGAATGGGGAATGCCTTGTGTTTCAGGCACATGGCCATCCCTCTGTGACAAAAGAGAGTAAGCATGAAGAGCTTCTCTCAGTTCAGGGTCAAGAAGAGCCCACACAGTCAAACTCTAAGTTTGGTGTTGTGAGGCCACAACCAAACTCTAAGTTTGGTGTTAAGACCCTATATCCAAACTCTAAGTTTGGTGTTGGCAACTATACAACATTGACCTGATCACCTTGTGGCTCCATGAGAGCCACTGTCAAGCTATTGACATTAAAGAAGCGCTTGTTGGGAGGCAACCCAATTTTATTTATCTAATTTTATTTTATTTTGTTTTAGTGTTATTTTTTTGTTTAATTAGGTACATGATCATGAGGAGTCACGAAAAAATCAAAAAAATTAAAAACAGAGTCAAAAACAGAAGAAAAAATTTTTTTTTCACCCTGGAGGACGCACGGGCTGGCGTTTAACGCCCAGAAGGTGCATCTGGCCGGCGTTTAACGCCAGAACAGAGCACCATTCTGGCGCTGAACGCCCAAAACAAGCAACAACCTGGCGTTAAACGTCAGGATGGTGCACAGAGAGGACAAACTGGCGCTGAACGCCAGTAACAAGCATGAAACTGGCGTTCAACGCCAGAAACATGCATTACATGGGCGTTTAACGCTCAGAACATGCACCAATGGGCGTTTGAACGCCAGAATGATGCATGAAGGCATTTTTCATGCCTATATGGTGAAGGAATGGTATTTCTTTTAACCTCAGGATCTGTGGACCCCACAGGATCCCCACCTCAGGATCTGTGGACCCTCCTTCTAATCCTATTTTTGTGATTTGAATTCCCCATGTCACAATTTCCCAATCTTCTTCATCAATCACCTCAAATCCTCTTCCCAATCACCCCATTCACCATTCACATCAACCTCCTCTTCCCCATA
>NC_029781.3:72624925-72630787 GCF_000817695.3 Arachis duranensis
GTACCCAAGAACATGATGAATGTGATGAGTCAAATTACCCTCATCATTATTCTCACTTATGAATGTATGTGATTGACAACCACTTCCGTTCTACATGCAATAGCGCTTGAATGTGTATCTCTTAGATTCCCAACAGAATCTTCGTGGTATAAGCTAGATGGATGGCGGCATTTATGAGGATCCGGAAAGTCTCACCTTGTCTGTGGTATTCCGAGTAGGATCCTGGGAATCCAGAAAGTCTAACCTTGTCTGTGTTATTCCGAGTAGGATTCCGGTAATGAATGACTGTGACGTGCTTCAAACTTGTAACCTGCTGGGCGTTAGTGACAGACGCAAAAGAATCAAGGGATTCTATTCCAGTAGGAGCGGGAACCAACCAGTGATTAGCCGTACTGTGACAGAGTGCGTGAGCATTAGTTTTCACTGCGAGGATGGGATGTAGCCATCAGCCATGGGTGATGCCTCCAGACGATTAGCCGTGCGACTGACAACCGCATAGGATCATTTTCCCGAGAGGATGAAAGTAGCCACAGTTGATGGTGAACCCCTATACAAAGCTTGCCATGGAAAGGAGTAAGAAGGATTGAGTAGAAGCAGTAGGAGAGCAGGCGTCCTTGGGCTCTACAGCATCTCCATCCGCTTATCTGAAATTCCCACCAATGAATCTGCATAAGTATTCTATCCCTTTTATCATTCATTTTTATTTATTATTTATTCCAATAATCACAATTCCCCTTTAATCTGCCTAACTGAGATTTACAAGGTAACCATAGCTTGCTTCATACCAACAATCTCTGTGGATTCGACCCTTACTCACGTAAGGTTTATTACTTGGACGACCCAGTACACTTGCTGGTTAGTTGAACGGAGTTGTGTCCACTCGTGCCAATTTCTAAAATCCAATTACAATGAATATGATCACAATTTCGTCCACCAGGTGGCATGAGCTTGGTATGAGATTCTTGTCACTTGAGCAATTCCTCAGTGAACCCAGAGCAATTGCAATCCCAGCCGAGACAATGCAGAGAGATCTAGGACAGGACAGGTTCCTAATATGGATCAGGTGCTTGATATTCCAGACAGGCATCATATTTTTTTATTAACTCTCACTTTACAAATATCTCATGTTAAAAGAAATAAATTCAAGAAATAATGTTTCACAAAAAAGTAAATTGATGACGAACCGTGGATAAGGAATTGCGACTTGGATTTTCCTTAAGTTGGAAATAATTGATACTGTGTAGAGCTTTAGAAGTGTAGTCACATATGAAAAATTGAAAAATTTAGGATTACCAGTTTTCTTCTTGTGTTCTTTCTTTTATAGTAAATTTAAATTGTTAATAAAAAAATTTAAATTGCTTATAAGATAGGATTTATTTTGGGAAAAACAGAATTTTAAATAGGATTTATTTTGGGAAAAACAGAATTTTATAATTTAAATTACTTATAAGACAAGATTTGATTTATTTTGGGAAAAACAAAATTTTATAATTTAAATTGCTTATAAGACAGGATTTATTTTGGGATAAACAGAATTTTATTTCTTATTTGAGAATAAGATAAATATTTATCTCTTTAAATTTAATTTGTTACTTGAGAATAAGATCAATTTTATTTTAAAAATAAAAAATAAAAAGTAAAGTTCTCTCGTACTATAAAATACTATACTACCATCGAAATACAATTGTGTTTTATTTGCCATTAACATCGAAAAACATGCAATTAAAATTACAAGCTAATTTAAAAATTTTTGTTAATTTTTCAAAAAGTCATAAAAAATTTAATGAATGAGTACCTTTTGGTTTTCCAAGAGAATTGGATAAGTTTATCCAGAGTTGTCAAAATAGGTTAAACTAATAAATAGACGGGATTTTGTCTCTAAAACTAAATCCGTTTACATTTCAGATTAAATGGACTAAGTCCAATTAACTCGAAAAAAATTATAGGTTAAACGGGCTAGTCCATAGGCTAAATGGGTAGCCCATTAAATTTTATTTTATATTTTAAAAAAAGTTAGCACTTTTGGCCAACGATCCAAAAACCTGACTCATCAATAAAAAAAATTATTTGTTTAAGATCTTTGGCCTAAAACTAATATTGTTTATAAATTATTTTTAAAAAAAATAAATAAAAAAATAAATGGGCCAACCCATTTAATCAATCAGGCTAACCATAAACCATCTGAGTTAAAAAATTATAGTCCAAAAATAAAATAGGATTAAATGCTCCAATCCATTTAACCCACAGACTTAAAGGTTAAGTCTCCTAGTAATATGTCTGCAAATAACGCTCTTATATCTATGGATGCACCATCCTCTACTGTGAAGATTTTTCCTACTAGCGATCCTTTGAAACTTCATTTATCTGAGTTTCAGCAAATGCTACATTGTTTCTTCGGACATTAAAGATTGATTGTTAATATTTTGATGTTTGTACTTTTTTAGGACATTTATTTATAGTTTATTTATTATTTCATTATAAACAATTTTTTCGGTGGAACCACGGTTGGACCAGGTGAACCAGTAAACCAGTGAATCATTGGCTAAAGCGGTTCGATGACCGGTCCGATTTTCAAAATCTTGCCAGTTAGGGCTCCCGATCGATAGTAAGTACGTCAATAGATGCCTGACGAACTTTAAGAGATACATCGAAGGTGGCTGACTAGCAGGGGCTTGGTTCGAGGAGCTATTAAGTGTTTTACCTCCTACGAATTACATCGACAAGTTCACTTACAGTGCACTCGAATGCATGACACATTCATTGAGCTTTCTCAGGGTGCAAATAAGGATACGGTTAGGAGGTATGCGAGGGCGTACATCATGGTGATGTTAACGAATCAACTTTACAGTGACAAGTCTAGTACACGTCTTCACATTTGTTGGCAAACATACGTTGTTAGGCTGGATGACATTGGCAAATACAACTGGGGATCCGCTGCTCTCTCGTGGGTATACCGGTTCATGTGCTGTGTGGCCGGGAATATGGCCGTTGTTGATAAAATGTCTTGGGTCGCAGGTGGTCAGGTTATCAGCCAACATTGAGCGAGAAGAGGCCTCGAGTCGTGCATTGGAGGCTCAAAATAGATTTACTTCAGGCCGAGGATGTGAGTGTTTAAGCTTTCAAAATATGTATTGTTAAGTTATTTTGGACTTTTTACTATTTATAATTACATGCGAGAACCATTTCTCTTGACAGTTCACGTGGATGCTATATAGCTCGCCGAAGGTCATTTAGGTGGTGCATCTTGAGATACCAGAGCCACCACATATGGCATTTTGGAGGGCTGTGATGCCATTGATTTATTTTTCTATGATAGAATGATATCAAGTGGATCGGGTGCTGTTGCAGCTTGGTGGAGTACAGCATCGACCACATGCTACACTCAAAATTGATTTCTTGATGTCGAAGGATGGTAGAGGCAGAGATCGATTTTTTCTCACTACCTTACAAAGTTGGCACATTCATTGGACTAACAAGGTGCATTATGTGTTACGATTTAATGTCATTCCATACCCAAGATCATCACAGGCGTACTTGGAGTGGTGGCATGAGCATGGTAATTTCTCGGTGAACCCAGAGCAATTGCAATCCTGATATGGATCAGGTGCCTGATATTCTAGACAGGCATTGTGTTGAGCTAATAGCGTGAGTGGAGGTGGCTCGACGCTGTGATTGATGCATTGGAGGGGAGGAGTCGAGGCTTTAGAGGAGCTAGAGATCATGGCCGATGAGGAGAGGGGGATGGTGGTCGAGGTAGAAGTCGATATGTAGGGGGTGGCAGAGATGATGGTGGTGATGATGGAGATGATGGTGATGATGGTGGAGATGACGATAGAGATGATGGTGGTGATGGTGGAGGTGGCGGTGGAGATGATGGTGGTATGGGTGATGGTAGTGGAGGAGGTAAGGGTGGTGGTGGTGGAGGAGGTGGCGATGGTCTCGGTAGAGATTGTTATGGTTGTGGTAGTGGTGGAGACGATTGTTATGGTGGTGGTAGATTAGGTGGTGATGGTGGTGGAGGGTTTGGTGATTATTTTTTTGGGGTTCCTAGTAGTGACATAGCGGTGTACGAGAGTCAGACGTACATTATCCTAGGTGATATGCTATCTGACTTGCTTGCCTGTGAGGGCCTTGATGCGGAGTTCAGAAGATCATGCTTTCTTGATGAGATTAGCGTGATCATGCAGGAGGATGACTTGGAGCGTCGCAGATCTCAGCTAGTCGGACCCTAGACACACCTTGATGTGGATCTGAATAAGCCTCCATTTGGACCTTTGGATGACATATTTGCATTGGATGGTACTCCCCCCCTTTCGGTATTCGCTGCAGCTCTTCCAGCACATCCTGATCCATCTAGGCCACACGAGCGCACACTAGACGAGATGGAGCATGATGGTGACAGAGATGAGAATGAGGTTCCTCTGGCCCAAAGAGCACAGAGGATCAAGGCCACCGCCGCTACTTTACAGGTTCACATATCTTTTGATTATGGTGTATGCATTATTATTTACAAGATTGTTATATGTTGTTAGTATAAGATGTATGTTATATTATTTAGATGGTACCTATATGTTGCTGAGATACGATGTTTGTTTTATCTCATTTTATGTAATGTGAACTTTTAGTGTCTTGTATTTACTATTTCATAATTTCTTATACGACTATTTCCTAACACGAGTCAAGAATATACAATATAAGCAAAAACCAAACAATGAAATTCAGTTAATAGTAACACGGGAATACAAAACTTACAAACGGCATAACATTAAAGTAAATGAAAGAAGAAAAATAAGCTGATGGAATGTCCCATCAATACTAACCAACGGATTACAATACGTAAAGGTCTCGATACACAGTGGGAATGTCCAAATAGCCGATAGAAATAAACTGATGACTTATCGACTTGCCCACCAACTCACACAGGGCTCGTCTTCAACACTATAACACTACCTGACATCGTTATCTGCACACCTAGTACCCATCTCGGCAACTTATTATCTGACTTTTCTCAATCTCTGTAAATCTACGCAACGACCTTCTACTTAACCAACCAAATCCTCCTTTAAGTCGGTCTGAATCCAAAATGTGCCTCTATCGTATTCTTTAGTACCTTGATTGACATGGCAGCATCTGCTCTAATTATAGGTAGTATGAAAGCCGATATAACATGAGAATCAAGCATCATGTGATCACTAGATATCAACGTAGCCAGACATGTATGAGGTCCATTGTACCATCTTACCTCCCAAATACCCTTCCACTGGCAAACAATGATCCGAATTAAGCATGTGCAACCGTTGCCAAACTCCTTACACTTTCTATGGTACTTGACATGATCAGATTCCAACACTCTGTACACAACCCCACGGTGGATGCTATAAGTCTTCACACTTAAAACGACCTCCTCTTTATCCTAAAATTGCTGACCAACTTGGAATTTAGCTAGACCTCCTGTATCCTATGTATCTGGTATGCGAAATTGTGATCAATACTTTTCACAACTCAAATAATCCCCGGTAATGAATCCAAAAACTTGGTGTTCAATACCATGGCATAAACACAACTTCGCACAACTAACCAGCAAGTGTACTGGGTCGTCCAAGTAATAAACCTTACGCGAGTAAGGGTCGATCCCACAGAGATTGTTGGTATGAAGCAAGCTATGGTCACCTTGTAAATCTCAGTCAGGCAAACTCAAATGGGTATGGTGATAAACGCATAAAACATAAAGATAAAGATAGAGATACTTATGTAATTCATTGGTAGGAACTTCAGATAAGCGTATGAAGATGCCTTCCCTTCCGTCTCTCTGCTTTCCCACTGTCTTCATCCAATCCTTCTTACTCCTTTCCATGGCAAGCT
>NC_029781.3:72631754-72632750 GCF_000817695.3 Arachis duranensis
TTTTTGCTCAGGTCCCTCAATTTCAGCCAGAAAATACCTGAAATCACAGAAAAATACACAAACTCATAGTAAAGTCCAGAAAAGTGAATTTTAACTAAAAACTAATAAAAATATAATAAAAACTAACTAAAACATACTAAAAACATACCAAAATGATGCCAAAAAGCGTATAAATTATCCGCTTATCACAACACCAAACTTAAATTGTTGTTTGTCCTCAAGCAACTAAAAATCAAGTAAGATAAAAAGAATAGAATATGCAATGAATTCCAAAAACATCTATGAAGATCAGTATTAATTAGATGAGCGGGGCTTTTACCTTTTTGCCTCTGAATAGTTTTGGCATCTCACTCTATCCTTTGAAATTCAGAATGATTGGCTTCTCTAGGAACTCAGAATCCAGATAGTGTTATTGATTCTCCTAGTTAAGTATGACTTCTCTAGGAACTCAGAATCCAGATAGTGTTATTGATTCTCCTAGTTAAGTATGATGATTCTTGAACATAGCTATTTATTGAGTCTTGGCCGTGGCCCAAAGCACTCTGTTTTCCAGTATTACCACCGGATACATACATGCCACAGACACATAATTGGGTGAACCTTTTCAGATTGTGACTAAACTTTGCTAGAGTCCCCAACTAGAGGTGTCCAGGGTTCTTGAGCACACTCTTTTTGCCTTAGATCACAACTTTATTTCTCTTTTTCTCTTTTTTTTTTTCGTTTTCTTTTCTCCCCCTTTTTTTTCAAAATTTTCTCCCTTTTTTTTTGTATTCACTGCTTTTTCTTGCTTCAAGAATCATTTTTTTTATGATTTTTTTTCAGATCCTCAGTAACATGTCTCCTTTTTCATCATTCTTTCAAGAGCCAACATTCATGAACCACAAATTCAAAAGACATATGCACTGTTTAAGCATACATTCAGAAGATAAAAATATTGCCACCACATCAAAATAATTAAACTGTTATAAAATTCAAAATTCATGCAATTCTTTTTCT
>NC_029781.3:72632941-72634519 GCF_000817695.3 Arachis duranensis
AAGATTCCGACTTGTTGAATGGGGTTGGTAAGAACTTCCCAACCTCTTCTTCGGATCTCATGTCGGATCTCCGGATATTCACTCTTTTTGAGTGAAAAAGGGACCTCGGGGATCACCTTCTTCAAGGCCACAACTTCATAGAAGTGGTCTTGATGCACCCTTGAGATGAATCTCTCCATCTCCCATGACTCGGAGGTGGAAGCTTTTGCCTTCCCTTTCCTCTTTCTAGAGGTTTCTCCGGCCTTGGATGCCATAAATGGTTATGGAAAAACAAAAAGCAATGCTTTTACCACACCAAACTTAAAATTGTTGCTCGTCCTCGAGCAAAAGAAGAAAGAAGAGAGTAGAAGAAGAAGAAATGAAAGGAAAGGGAATGGCTTTGTGGTTCGGCCAAAAAGGGGAAGAAGTGGTGTTTAGGTTGTGTGAAAATGAAGGAGTGAAGATGGGTTTATATAGGAGAGGGGAAGGGTGTTTGGGGAAGAGGTGTTGAGGTGATTGGTGAGTGGGGGAAGAAGAGAGAGAGTGGTGGGGTAGGTGGGGATCCTGTGGGGTCCACAGATCCAGAGGTGTCAAGGAAAAGTCATCCCTGCACCAAATGGCAAGCAAAATTGCGTTTTTAGCCATTTCTGGCGTTAAACACTGGGCTGGTGCCCATTTCTGGCGTTTAACACCAGCTTCTTGCCCTTTTCTGGCGTTTAACGCCAGTCTGGTGCCCCTTTCTGGCGTTAAACGCCCAGAATGGTGCCAGACTGGGCGTTAAATGCCCATCTGCTAACCTTACTGGCGTTTAAACGCCAGTAGGTGTGTCCTCCAGGGTGTGCTGTTTTTCTTCCTGTTTTTCATTCTGTTTTTGCTCCATTCATTGATTTTGTGACTTCTCATGATCATCAACCTACAAAAAACATAAAATAACAAAAGAAAATAGTTAATTATAAAACATTGGGTTGCCTCCCAATAAGCGCTTCTTTAATGTCATTAGCTTGACAGAGGACTCTCATGGAGCCTCAGAAATGCTCAAAGCTATGTTGGAACCTCCCAACACCAAACTTAGAGTTTGAATGTGGGGGTTCAACACCAAACTTAGAAGTTGGTTGTGGCCTCCCAACACCAAACTTAGAGTTTGACTGTGGGGGCTCTGTTTGGCTCTGTTTTGAGGAAAGCTCTTCATGCTTCCTCTCCATGATGATAGAGGGATATCCTTGAGCCTTAAACACCAAGGATTCTTCATTCACTTGAATGATCAACTCTCCTCTATCAACATCAATCACAGCCTTTGCTGTGATTAGGAAGGGTCTGCCAAGGATGAGGGATTCATCCATGCACTTCCCAGTCTCTAAGACTATGAAATCAGTAGGGATGTAATGGTCTTCAACCTTTACCAGAACATCCTCTACAAGTCCATAGGCTTGTTTTCTTGAATTGTCTGCCATCTCTAGTGAGATTTTTGCAGCTTGCACCTCAAAGATCCCTAGTTTCTCCATTACAGAGAGAGGCATAAGGTTTACACTTGACCCTAAGTCACACAAGGCCTTCTTGAAAGTCATGGTGCCTATGGTACAAGGTATAGAAAACTTCCCA
>NC_029781.3:72635042-72635360 GCF_000817695.3 Arachis duranensis
CATTGAAGGGTTCTCAGGATCATAAGCTTCTTCCTCAGATGAAGCGTCCTTAGTACTGCTTGGTGCATTTTGCATTCCAGACAGACTTTGAGAAATCAAATTGACTTGTTGAGTCAATATTTTATTCTGAGCCAATATAGCATTCAGAGTGTCAATCTCCAGAACTCCTTTCTTCTGACTAGTCCCATTGTTCACAGGATTTCTTTCAGAAGTGTACATGAATTGGTTATTTGCAACCATTTCAATCAGCTCTTGAGCTTCTGTAGGCGTCTTCTTCAGATGAAGAGAGCCTCCAGCAGAGCTATCCAAAGACATTTT
>NC_029781.3:72635705-72636188 GCF_000817695.3 Arachis duranensis
GGTCAACCCCATTAGTCTTGACAGTGTCACAGATTTGCAAGAACTCAGCTAAAAACTAATGAGGATCTTCCAATGGAAGTCTATGGAACTTGCAATTCTGTTGCATTAGAGAAACTAATTGAGGCTTAAGCTCAAAGTTTTTTGCTCCAATGGCAGGGATAGAGATGCTTCTCCCATAGAAGTCGGGTGTAGGTGCAGTAAAGTTACCCAGCACCTTCCTTGCATTGTTGGTATTGTTGTTGTTTTCGGCTGCCATGTGTTCTTCTTCTTTGAAGAATTCGGTTAGGTGCTCTAAAGAGAGTTGTGCTTTGGCTTCTCTTAGCTTTCTCTTCAAGGTCCTTTCAGGTTCAGGATCAGCCTCAACAAGAATGCCTTTGTCCTTGCTCCTGCTCATAAGAAAGAGAAGGGAACAAGAAAATGTGGAATCCTCTATATCACAGTATAGAGATTCCTTTAGGTGTCAGAAGAAAAGAAAAATAGAAG
>NC_029781.3:72636342-72637300 GCF_000817695.3 Arachis duranensis
AAAGATTTGATTGAAAGCTATTTTGAAAAAGATGTGGTTAAGAAGATATGATTGGTTTTAAAAAGATGTGATTGAGAAGATATGATTTAAAAAACATTTTAAAAAGATGTGATTTTGAAAATTAATAACTTGCCTAACAAGAAAAGATATGATTCAAACATTAAACCTTTCTCAACAGAAAAGGTAACATACTTGAAATGTTGAATCAAATCATTAATTAATAGCAAGTATCTTTGAAAAAGAAAAGAAATTGATTTTGAAAAAGATTTGATTGAAAAGATATGATTTGAAAAAGATTTGATTTTGAAAAATTTTGAAAACCTGAAAAAAAATTGCATTGAAAACAGAATCTTCCCTTTTGTGCCATCCTGGCGTTAAACGCCCAGAATGGTGCACATTCTGGCGTTTAACGCCCAAAACACTACTTTTTTGGGCGTTAAACGCCCAACCAGGTACCCTGGCTGGCGTTTAAACGCCAGTCTGTCCTTCTTCACTGGGCGTTTTGAACGCCCATCTTTTTCTGTGCAATTCCTCTGTAGTATGTTCTGAATCTTCAATTCTCTGTATTATTGACTTGAAAGGACACAAATTAAAAATATTTTTGGATTTTTAATAATAAGAAATAATCAAAATGCAACAAGAATCAAATAACAATGCATGCAAGACACCAAACTTAGCAGTTTGTATACTACTGACACTAATGAGAATGCATATGAGACACACAAAACACTCAAGTCAAGAGAATTTAAAGATTAGAGTAAGAAATCATCAAGAATATCTTGAAGATCATTAAGACACATGAATGAATGCATGCAATTGACACCAAACTTAAAATGAAACACTAGACTCAAACAAAAAATATTTTTGGATTTTATGATTTTCTAAATTTTTTTTTGTGCTTTTTCGAAAATAAAGTGGAAGAAAGTATCAAAATTCTTAATGAGAATTCCAGGAATCA
>NC_029781.3:72638558-72662915 GCF_000817695.3 Arachis duranensis
GTGTAGAGACTTTTTTTGGAGTTAAACGCCAGCTTTTGTGCCAGTTTGGGCGTTTAACTCCCATTCTTGTGCCAGTTCCGGCGTTTAACGCTGGGATTTCTGAGGGTGACTTTGAACGCCGGTTTGGGCCATCAAATCTTGGACAAAGTATGGACTATCATATATTGCTGGAAAGCCCAGGATGTCTACTTTCCAACGCCGTTGAGAGCGCGCCAATTGGGCTTTTGTAGCTCTAGAAAATCCACTTCGAGTGCAGGGAGGTCAGAATCCAACAGCATCTGCAGTCCTTTTTTGGTCTCTGAATCAGATTTTTGCTCAGGTCCCTCAATTTCAGCCAGAAAATACCTGAAATCACAGAAAAACACACAAACTCATAGTAAAGTCCAGAAAAGTGAATTTTAACTAAAAACTAATAAAAATATACTAAAAACTAACTAGATCATACTAAAAACATACTAAAAACAATGACAAAAAGCGTATAAATTATCCGCTCATCAGTATCCCTGGCCCCAAATCTAGATGCTACATCTGGTAACCCCTACTGTGTCATAGCCTCCAAGTCTAAAGTCGAAAAGTGTGGGGAGTATTGCTGAGTTTCCGAACTAGATGCTCCACCACCCCAACTGAAATACTCCTTGCTATATCATCATCACTATCATCAGCAATCATGGTAGGTTCCACATCATCATTATCATCATCCCATCTGGTGTTACACCTTCCCCGTAAATCGGGATCATAACAGGAATATGAGCCATCGTAAAAGCAAGCTCACCGAAGAGTTAATTATCACCTATTTGTCCGTCATAATTGCAGTTTATATCAGCTACGAAGGATAGAGATACAACTAAGTTTGCCTCAGGTGCAATGACAGGCACAAATGATGAAGCACTAATAGGCATTGAATTAGAGGCTCCTGGCATTGCTAAAGATTGAGGATTCTGATTCAATCCTCTTGAACTACAGACCACATCTTCAAATTTGGCCAATAGTTTATGGATCCTCACCTCGGAAAACTGAGGACGATAGTGGAACAGAACTTGCAAATCTGTCTTTGTCTATCACGAAGGAATCGTACTTCACACCATCACGTACAACAGAAATCGGAATTCTATAGAATAACTTTTTTACTCGTTTCATACCATGCAATCCCAATTTTTGAATTATAGTATTCTGAAACTCAGCAAAACTCATAGAAAGTTTGATAAAAATACTCAACAGATCTTTATTAGTAAATTTTATTCGCAGTCCCACTATGATAAGGATCTCACGTTTCGTTCCTATTTATATATTAAGTATAATAGTAAATCGAATTAGTTTATCTAGATTTAAATCGAATTAATTTAACTCGATTTATAACATTGTCCCATGTATATATAAATCGAATCAATAAGTTTTGATTTAGTTATATTGTACCACATGCAGTAAATCGAATGTATTTGGGAGACTAAATCGAATTGATTAAATTAAATTCACATAGAAGGGTAAATTGAATTAATTTGCTTTTATTTATATAATTTCATTGTCAAATTCAGACATTAATGTAACGTTATTACTTTTAGAATCATGTAATATTGAATGCCATTTCATTTCTTTGTCATTTACCCCAAGTTTAGTAAGATAATATACTAACTAAAACAAGTGAGAAATCAGAAAAGGTTATTAATAAAACAAAGTTTACTAGGCGTAGTTTCCCACACCACATGCGACGGCTTCGCTGCACACCGTCTAAGGCCTTAATGATGATAGTTCCTCATCCTACGGATCTATTCCCATTTGACAATAACAAGTTAATTATAAATTTTCATGATAGTTTCTTGTGTCGGGGTACACAAACCTAGGCTTGATGGAACGCTCACATTGTCACATGTTATTACTATTACCATGAAATGGCCTTGTATTGCTTTTACTGAAATGCACAACTTATGGAACTCACTGTTTGATTCTTTCAATTATAATTCACATCCATGAGTTAAATTATGTAGTAGGTAACTGGAAGACAATTATGGCAATCAAGATTCAAGACCATCCAACTGCATCCATTTCGATCCCTGAATCTCTGGCTGAAATCAAGACATCAACACTGGACAACTCACTTTAGCCTCTCTTTTCGCAGTCTGTCCAGTTCCTTGACCATTTGCCAGTGTTCGAGGGACAGGCTAGTCTCACCGAAGCTCAATGACATGAGACGGCTCATTGTTAACCATCTGTTGGAGAACAAGGGAGGTGAGGACGTGAGGTGTAAAGACTTAAGGACTAAGGAGTAGTGCAACAAACAACTGATCAATCAGGTTAACCCACATTCACTAACCTGCTTAAATCTTGGGCATTCAAGCTCCGGTCTGCTTGTCTTGCTGCAACTAAATCATTTTCTACCACCTGAAGAAATCTCAAGTAAAGAGGAATACCAACATCAAAAACTCTAAGAGACAGATTCCACGTATGCGCAATTTGCAAATTTGTTACTTGGTAGCTAGCTAGGTTCGTACAAAGTGTAAGGCTAACAGCTCGAGATAAACCCAAAAGGGTCCTTACTAATAAAACCTAATGGTCAAAGTGGCTCATACCTGCTGCATTTCTGATTCAATGGAGTGTGGCAGCTGTCTAACAGTAGCCAAGTACCACCTCCAAGCTTCTAAAGCTTCTGCAGTCACAGCTTCAGAGCAATTGGCTGCAGAGGGCCGGAAAGGTACAATTACATCAGCTGGCAAGATATTTGATTTCCCCTCAGACAAAACTAGCAGCTGTACATCAGTTGTCATATCCATTTTATAATACTTGAAATCATACTCCACCTGAAACAAATACCAAGTGTATGTCAGCATCTTTACTTTCAACTTGTGTTGTTAAAAATGATCAAGTTTATCCATAAATCAGTGTATAGCGGTTCCTAGCAGTTGCAGAGTGCAGATATATTTATCTCAAAGGAGCATATCCATTGCAATAATAGTATCCATGATCATGTAGTAAGAGAGAACACCAAGATGAGCAAATAAAGTACCTTTTGCCACTCCACTAAATTATTCAGCAACCTTGCATTCTCTACACCCAAAGAGTTAAGGGTTCCAGCTTCTAACTTGGTCTCGTCAACAATCAAATGTGAACCTTCAGCTAGTTGCAAGGCTCCAGTTTCCAGTCTGGTGCATTAGAACTTAAAAGTAAATATCTATGTTGTATACTTGCATCCATTAATAAGAAATCCTAGCTTAGACAACAACTAAAATATTAAAATGTGATCACCTGTTGGTTTCATAATTCTTTTTTGGCGCTAGTGAAGCAGTGTTCAAGTATTCCACTGTGAGGGGTATGCAATGTGTGAAAGGCATGAGGTTCTTGACAACAACGTTTAATTGGTTTCCAAATATAGATACAATTTCTTTGCTAAAACAGGTCAAGTTTAGTGAAAGCTTGCCTACAGCAAGAGAATCTACTCTACTATGCACCTGGTCAAATACAACACATCATACAAATATTCTCAAGAAAGTAACGTGGGAGAATATAATTAAGTACTATAAGACAAGAAAAGAGAAACACGTGAAACAATAACAACAAATAGAAAATTTACATTTTCATGAAATGTCTGAGAAATTATCATAGAATCGTGTACCTTGGATAGGAGATGTAGCAACATGAAATGAGCTGCCACATCATCATTTCCAAGAACAGCTGTGAGATGTCTAAGCAAAGCTTCCCTAATCCCTTTGACCATGTCCAACTTAGGCTGCGAGATCAAGCACATGATTTGTTCAGCAAGGAGTTTTCAATTAATGGAGCAAGTTAAGAGGCTAAGGATCCCAATGCATTATGCTAATCACAAAAAGCCATTAATTCATACAGATGAAATAGCAAGGATATTGTAAAAGTTACCTCTATAATAGGGTTATTCTGAAGAAAGTCGTGAGCTGCAAGTTTTCTGTGAACAAAACAATGAAAGCGTGGTACTACCTGTGGCACAGAGGGAATAATCAAAACGAATATGTTCAAAACCAAGTGCTTACTTGAGATAGAATAGTTACATAACAACCAAACTGATATATTGCTTGCTCCATGATCAAGTAGCCTTCGTGGAAAGATATAATGCTTCAATGTATATAAAATTTTCATCAAATCAGCACTACAATGCTTACCTTATTAGGTGGGAAATGGCGTAAAGGATCCTCACAAAATTCATTTGATAAATCATTATCTACATTGTCTTCTTGAATCTCTGGATCAGATGTAAGTATACCCACAAATTCGAAAATTTCATTCAGCTTCAATTCAGACTCCGGAGAATCATATACCTGGCATGATAAAGAGGAAAGTGAGGAACTAGAATTTATATGATTCCAGTGGGTCAAAAGCAACAAAACTAAACCCATGCCAACAAAATATACTTCATAAGATCTTCTGAGACAAAATCTTACCTTCACCAGACAATGAAGTGAATTCCCTTCAGGAACCGGCGCCGGACTAAAACTAGAGCTAGCAATCTCAGACTCTCGAGATTGAGAAGCAAGGGAAGGTTGTTCACCTTCTCTCTGTTAAAGAAACAGTAAGACCAGTTTTCAAAAGAATGGTAACAGAAATTTTTATGATCGAACCTAATAATTACGTATTACATTACACGAGACAAATCAATTTTAACTCAACATATCTGTCAGTAGTTCAGTGTAACTTATAATCTATTGCTCCGTTGACTTGACATGTAACTGTATATCCAAATCTACGTGACAAGACTAGCTTAGATCACAAAAATCCTGGTTTCTATTAATTGAAACTGAATGCATACAACAAAAATCGAGAAATTTTTGTACAAACCATAATGAGCAGAGTGTAATATATACTTCAATCATATATGCTTCTTTTTGGTCAAATTATAATATTATATTCATAACAGAAATAGCTGAATTCGGACAAGCTTGTCGTACCATCTTTTTAGTAGTAGGAGAACCTTGATCCTCTTCAGATGAGACCTGTAAATAAACAACACTGATCACTAAGAAAAATGATAAACACAAATGTATAGAAAGGTCTTTGTGCCAATCACTTGATACTCTAGTGCAGAGCAAGACATCAATAGGAAACAAAGCAGAAACAATGAGCTAATAAAAACATCAATGCACATACAGTCATATCAGAACACTCGGCTTCTGCTCTTGGGCGCTTTTCTCTTTGCTCGGATTTCCAACCCATACATTGATCAGTAACTGCTTCAGATGGAATTTGAGCCCATGAATTCAATCCAGGAACCTAAGAATTATATCCAAATAGAAGGAAAAACAAAACCGTTAATCATTAAAGAAGCTAACCTTTAAGGAAGCCATTGCTCACTAGACAAACATTCAACATGAGATATAGAGTGAGGACACCTCACCGGAACACAGTAAAGTAGACGACGTTCCCAAATTCGCGTATCTGCGGAGGGACCAATGGGGAATTGAGAAACATCCATGAACTTGTTGGTCCTCCACACGGCTCCATCCTTCCATAGTAAAAGCAAGATTGGATTTTTGTCAAATTTAGGCGAGTTAATCCACACAATTCGAACATATAAGCTAAAAAAATAAGAAACTAAAAAGATGAAAAACCTTGTAAGCGCCAACATAAAATTCATTTCCAAGCATGTCCTGTATCATCCCACGAAAACGAACTAGAGTATTGGGTTTTATCCATCTCATAGAGGCAGGAGTAAGAACTGGAACCTAAGAGCACAAACACGAAACTCAGCCCAAGATCGACGCCAGAATTATTGTTACTACATTTTACATAATAGGGTTTTGCATTTAGGGTTCAAGGGAAGTGGACGAAGATATTACCTGAAGGTGGTGAGATTGGTCGAAGAGGAAGTTGGTGAAGAGGTCCATGGCGCCCCAATCGCCGCTGTTGAAGGAGGAGGGGTCGGAAACGGAGGCCATGGCTTTCTCGAAGGTAGATCTGACCGCACCCAATGGGTTCGACAGAAAATCGTACTGCGGTCCACCCATGGTTGAATCGATTGCTGTGTCTCTTTCACTGTCTTCTTCTCTGTCTCGCGCGTTGCAATGGAGATCTCAATGGATGGCGATTCCCGCCATATGTATCTCTTGTAGGTCATTTTTTTCCCGCCAAATCTTCTTGGGCCGTTCTTTCCCGCCATTTGTTGGCCCCATCTCTTGAAGCTTTTTTTTAAACGCTAGCTGCGTTTCGCCCCCTTCCCACCACTAAGGTCTAGAGTTTGCCACTAAAGTCTAGAGTTCAAACTCTAGACTCTAAATGATGTATTTGAGAAAAAAAATGTGATACTTTATAATGACCAAAATTACACCCAAAACAATATAATGACAAAATTACACCCAAATATTAGGACCAATTTAATACTTTATAATGACCAAATTACTTATCATTCATCTAACAATATTTTTACAAAAATGTTTGGAAGACATTAGGAATGTTAATGAAATAGAGTGAGACGAGTATTTAAATATTCATACTTGTTGTAAACACTTACACATTGTTTCATTTTCGGTTCTATTACTCACGAATATCTTAATTTTTATCACATATCCAAATCTGCGGGTATATCTACTCCATACCCACCCAATCCAATTCTCCTCACCTCGCAACCTAATTAATTATAGTTTCTCCTTATAAAAACTTATAACATGAAAATAAACAAATTAAAATGAACTAATCAATAAAATTCCAAACATGATTAAGACTTCAAAAATATAATGAAGTGTAAAGATAATCTTAATTATTCACAACTACATATAGTATATAGAAATAAGTATGTCTTAAACATAAATAACGCACGCAAGTATATATACACACGGGTCAGGCAGAGACGGTCAGACGGATAATGGCATATGGAAGTCATTATACAAATAAATGTATATCTAGCCCATATCCAAGCAAAAATAAATAGATCTTACCCAAATTTATCCCATATTTAATCAATCTTTGAAAATACTCGCCTGTTTAAGGCAGGACAGGCGAATTGATCCACATTGCCATTTTTAAAGAGACAATAAAACACATCTCACAATAACAAAAAATTACCTTATTTTGTATTTATTAGTTGTTGCTAAATTAAATACATAATATTAAATATAAAAATATATAATTATGAGTATTATATATATAAAATATTAAATATGAATATTAAATTAAATAAAATAATCTTTTATTATTATTTTTTTAACATTACTATATTTTTAATAGATTATAATCTTCCTATATAACATATGAGAAGCGACTGATAATTTTGCTTATATTTGACTTGAATGGGAATCAATACCAACTATTTTTTTTTAATTTTTTTTCACTAAAAATATTCACTTCTAGCATTTTTTTATTTTATTATAAATTACTATTTAATATTACACCTTAGTCTTTGATATGGAATAATAAAGATCTACTTCTTATCTATTTTCACGAAAAACAATTGCGTCCCTTTATAAAAAAAGTGAGATACTTTAACTTCAATATTATTATTTTAGGACAATACGATCCTTATGTTAAAATCCATCCGTTACATAATAACGAGTAATGGATATTAGTTTTGTGATAGTTTTATTTGTACTTTAAAATCTCACAAAGTTTTTTTAACAATAAGACTAACTACCACCATGACTATTATTACGTTTCTCATTCTCATCATTATAACTTTTACCTCTTTTATTTCTATTTCGCAATCATACCATTTCGTTGTTATTATCTCTTTTACCACCATCAACACCAACACTAACACCAACACCATCAACATCACCTTTCTCTTATGTCATTTTTTGTTCAATGTTATTTTTCATTTTTAAAAGATATTCGTACTGCAATCACTTTTTCTTCTTGCTATCGAATTACCACATCACTCCTAGCAATGATTTTTTCCACGTAATTTTCAAAAAAAAACTTATTATAGTTTGTGTGAGAGGGCTTTAAAACCCATAGACATTACAAATAAAACTTTCACAAAATTAATTTTTCTTACTATTTAACGAATTTTTTAACAAATGATTCATATTATCTTAAAATAATAAAGTTGGGGCTAATCTATCATTTTTTTTTGTAAAGAATCGTGTTGTCTTTCGTGAAAACTAACAGAGACCAAATTGAGCCTTTACTTCCCTGATATGCATAAAAATGTGCAAAACAAAAGTCCTAATAATGCATGAACATTATTCATATCTTTTATATATGATTTATATGGTGATTTATTGATTTACTAAAAGATTTAAGTGATTTATACCTTATTAGATGCTACTTTGAGTTATTGTTGCATTGTGTTGATTGCAGGTAGCATTCGGGTGAAAGATGGGGCTCTTTTTCTTTTCTCTTTTCTCACTTTTACAGTTTACACTTTTTACATTTTAAGATTTTCTCTGCACAATGAGCAACTAAACCTCTATTGTTAATGTTAGAAACTCTGTTTATTTTGATAGATTAACACTATTGTTCTCTTATTTTTTATTTATGCATTAATTTCTATTAAAGAATTAGTTTCGTTCTTCATTCTAAGGATTAGAGTATAATTGAAAATAACTCTAATCTAAATTGAATCCCTTTGAATCTTGAAAAAGTTACATCATTGGAATTAAAACTTGAAACTATTTTTTCATAATTCTTTAATTATATAGATTTAATGTGATACATGATATATAATCAGATTATGTCTAGGTTCTTAAGAATTGTGTGGCCCTTAAATCAGAGTTTGAACTTAACCTTTTAACACAATTAATTGATCAAGGAATTGACAATTGATTAGGTTAGAAGAGATTGGATTGCCAAGGAATTGAAATTCAATCACCTAGGATTTACCATGAATTAAATCTTTCCATGATTAAGATAGATGAGAATTGTTGACATGTAAATCTAAATATCTCCAAAGCCTTAACTCTCTTTTCATATTATTTTCTTCACATATCTACTGTTTGCTTCCTTTAATTCATTGTCTTTTATGCTATTTGCTATTCAAAACCTTCAATTTCACTTGTCTAACTAGAATAGTCAATCAATCATTGCTTGCTTAATTCGTTAATCCTCTGGAGAATGATAACCCACTTATTGTGGTATTACTTGATACGATCCGGTGAACTTGCTGGTAGTTTGTGGTTTGTAAAATCCGCATCAAGTTTTTTGCGCCGTTGTCAGAGATTAACTGTGATTAGCAAGTACCAATTGATTGATTACCTAGATTAGATATTTTTTATTTTCTTTTATTTTATTTTTTGCCAATTTACTTTTAGTTTATTATCCTTATTTTCCATTGATTTTATTGGGATTGTCTTCACTGTGACTTTGAGAATCTCAATTTTCCTTGTTTTCTGATTGTTTATGTAGGAACCTTCTGTACGATCCCGAAATTGAAAGTACATGTAGGAGACACATACCACAAGTTAGAGCTCAGAGAGCTATAGAAAATCTCAGGGATGAATTGGAAGAGAAAATTGAAGTCAGTGTGATAAACAACAATAAACATGCTATTGTCAACAACCCCAATAATACTCTGCCTGTTAGGAGAACTCTGGGATCATATACTAACTCCAATCTTGGAAATTATATGGAAAGCATTGTACCACTGGTTGTGATTCCAACAATTTTGAGTTGAAACCTCAACTCATCACTTTGGTCCAGCAGAATTGTTAGTTTAGTGGAAGCGCTCAAGAAGATCCCAACTTATTCATCTCTAATTTTTCGAAGATCTGTGATACAGTCAAGACGAATGGGGTTCATGTTGATGTTTACCAGTTGTTGTTATTCCCATTTGCTATGAGGGACCGTGCCAGTCAATGGCTTGAAATATAACCTAAGGAAAGTATAGCAACCTGGGATGATTTGGTCAGTAAGTTCTTAACAAAATTCTTTCTGCCTCAGAGGTTGACTAAGTTGAGGACGGATATGCAGACTTTCAGATAGTTAGATGACGAGTTTCTTTATGAAGCTTGGGAGAGGTACAAGGCTATGGTGAGAAAGTACCCTCTAGATATGTCCTCAAACTGGGTACAGTTATAAATCTTTTATGACGGAATCACTTAGGCTTCGAAACTCTCATTGGATAATTCTGCAGGAGGTTTTTTGCACATGAAGACCACTGATGAGGCCATGGATTTGATAGAGATGGTGGCCAATAATCAGTACTTGTATTCTTCAGAAAGAACCATGAGGAGGGAGTCATGAAATTGGATGCCTTAGATGCTATTCTTG
This sequence comes from Arachis duranensis, assembly GCF_000817695.3. Lineage (NCBI taxonomy): Eukaryota > Viridiplantae > Streptophyta > Magnoliopsida > Fabales > Fabaceae > Arachis > Arachis duranensis. Next base: position 72,648,717 of record NC_029781.3, read on the forward strand.
CTCAAAACAAAGCCTTGTCTTAGCAGATTAATGCAATCACTCAACACTTGGGAGGCATGTAAGTTTCAGCTGTAAATACTCAAGACGTTTCATTTGACATGAGTAGTAGAGTACCTCAATTTGGAAGCTATGACTATGAGCAACCTCCTTTAGAACATGTTAATTATATGGGTAATTGCTACACGGAATCGTGATTCTCACACTTCTTCACAACTCCGTGCAGCTGACCAGCAAGTGCACTGGGTCGTCCAAGTAATACCTTACGTGAGTAAGGTTTCGATCCCACGGAGATTGTCGGCTTGAAGCAAGCTATGGTCATCTTGTAAATCTCATTCAAGCAGATTCAAATGGTTATGGGGTTTTGATAATTAAAAGATAAATAAAACATAAAATAGGATAGAGATACTTATGTAATTCATTGGTAAGAATTTCAGATAAGCATATGGGGATGCTTTGTTCCTCCTGAATCTCTGCTTTCCTACTACTTTTATCCAGTCATGCGTACTCCTTTTCATGGCAAGCTGTATGTTGGGGGATCACCGTTGTCAATGGCTACCGTCCGTTCTCTTAGTGAAAATAGTCCGGCTACGGGTTACGTAGGGCTAATCATCTGTCGGTTCTCGATCGTGCCGGAATAAGATCCATTGATCCTTTTGCACACTGTCACTGCACCCAACAGTCACGAGTTTGAAGTATGTCACAGTCATCCCATCCCAGATCCTTCTTGAAATACCACAGACAAGGTTTAGACTTTCCGGATCTCAAGAATGCTGCCAATTGATTCTAGCTTATACAACGAAGACTCTGATCGCATGGAATGGAAGGCTCTGTTGTCAGGAGAGGCAACCATGCGTCGTAAACCAGGAGACATAAGAGATATGCATTCAAGCTTGTTTTCAGGTAGAACGGAAGTGGTTGTCAGGCACGCGTTCATAAGTGAGAATGGTGATGAGTGTCACTTGATCATCACATTCATCATGTTGAAGTGCGAATGGATATCTTAGAACAAGAATAAGCTTGAATTGAATAGAAAATAGTAGTAATTGCATTAATTCATGAGGAACAGTAGAGCTTCACACCTTAATCTATGAGGTGTAGAAACTCCACCGTTAAAAATACATAAGTGATAATGGTGTTCATTGGTTTCGGCCCCAAAGGGGGAACCAGAATAACCAAGACATCTAATACAATGAGAAAAAGTAATATTTATACTAAAACTAGTAGCTAGGGTTTACAGAAAATGAGTAACTAAGGTAGATAGTGAAGAAATCCACTTCCGGGGCCCATTTGGTGTGTGTTTGGGCTGAGCATTGAAGCTTTCACGTGCATAGGCTTTTCTTGGACTTAAACGCCAACTCTGGTGCTACTTTGGGCGTTTAACTCCAGCTTTTATGCCAGTTCTAGCGTTTGACGCTGGAAAAGGGTCTCTGACCGACGTTTTGACGCCAATTTGGGCCATCAAATCTGGGAAAAGTATAGACTATTATACATTGCAGAAAATTCCAGAATGTCTACTTTCCAACGCAATTGAGAGCGCGCCAATTAGGCTTCTGTAGCTACAAAAAATCCATTTCGAGCGCAGGGAGGTCGGAATCCAACAACATCTGCATTCCTTTTTCAGCATCTGAATCAGATTTTTGCTCAGGTCCATTGATGCGGTATTTTACAACCCACAAACTAACTGGCAAGTGCACCGGGTCGTACCAAGTAATACCTTACATGAGTAAGGGTCGATCCCATGAAGATTGATGGACTAAGCAACAATGGTTAAGTGATTGGCTTAGTTAGACAAACAAAAAAGAGTGTTTTGGTATTCAAAGAGCATTAAACAGTAAATTAAGAATTTCAGAAAGCAAGCAGCAATGAGTTGGGAATAAAATATGGAGAAAACAATTAAGGATTCAGAGTTATCTATTTTTCCGGATTAACTTTTCTTACTAACTAATTTAATTATGCAGGATTTAATTTATGGCAAACTGTATGTGACTAGACCCTAATTTCTTAGACCTTCCTAGTCTCCTCTAAAATTCATTAACTGCTAATTCCTTGGTCAATTAATTCCAATTAGAGGGTGATAATCAATTTCTAGTTTATACACCACAAAAACTCGAATTACCCAAGAAATAAAAGGATTATATGTCATGTATCCCATTAAATTCAAATAATTAAAGTTTAGGAGAAATTGTTTTCAAGCTATTGTTCAAGTAAAGAGCTTTTCCAAGTTTTACAAGAACTCAATTAGAACATGGGTTATACTTCCGTTCCACCCAAATTCATAAAATAAAGAGCGAAAATAATTCTTAAATTATAAATCCATGCATAAATTAAAATAGAAAAAGCAATAAAATCAATCCATACAAATAGACAGAGCTCCTGACCTTAACAATGGAGGTTTAGTTGCTCATGGAATGCGGAATGTAAATTTGTATAGAATTTCCTAATGGAATCCCTCTAATGGAATGTCCTTAATAGAAGAGAAGTCTTTCCTTTTTATAATTAATCCTAATTAATTTAAAATCTAATATCTAAAATTAAGATAATATCTTTTCCTATTTTCAAATTCAAATTTGAATTTAAATAAGAATTAACTAACTACTCCGCGTCTTGTAACGTGGGGACCACTTGCCTTCACTGGATCCACGCCTAACTTGGGTGCTAAAATGGAGCCCAGAAATCACCCCAGCGGATTCTGCGTTTTCTGCACGTGGCGCATGTCACACGTACACATCAGTCACGCGTACGCATCGATGGCCTTTTTCGCGAGTCACGCGGACGCGTCGGTCACGCGCATGCGTCGCTTTGCAATTCTTCAAATCACGCGTACGCGTAAGTCACGCACACGCGTCGCCGTGGAAAGGTTTAAATCATGCGTACGCGTCGCTCTTCACTGCCATCTCCTTTGATTCTTGTGCTGCAGAAACTCCATTAAATCCAGCTGAATGCTACTTAAAATAAATAAAATTGCAAAAGACTCATAGTAGCGTCCATATTGGCTAAAAGATAATTAATTCTTTATTAAACTCAATAAATTAGATGCAAATTCACTAGGAAAAGATAGGAAAGATGCTCACGCATCACAACACCAAACTTAAATTGTTGCTTGTCCTCAAGCAACCAAAATTAATATAAGTTTAGGATGTGAATTTGCATGAGAATGAGAGTTCGATTAAGCTCATGTCTCTTCTTATAGTGGGGTTTACAACTGCAATTCTGAATAGTTTTGGCATTTCACTTTATCCTTTGAAGTTCAGAATGATTGGAATCCATAGGAACTCAGAATTCAAATAGTATTATTGATTCTCCTAGTTCAGTATGTTGATTCTTGAACACAGCTACTTTATGAGTCTTGGCCGTGACCCTAAGTATTTTGTTTTCCAGTATTACCACCAGATACATAAATGCCACAGACACATAACTGGGTGAACCTTTTCAGATTGTGACTCAGCTTTGCTAGAGTCCACAGTTAGAGGTGCCCAGAGTTCTTAAGCACATTCTTTTTACTTTGGATCACGACTTTAACCGCTCAGTCTCAAGCTTTTCACTTGACACCTTCACGCCACAAGCACATGGTTAAGGACAACTTAATTTAGCCGCTTAGGCCAGGGTTTTATTCCTTTTGGGCCCTCCTATCCATTAATGCTCAAAGCCTTGGATCCTTTTTACCTTTTGCCTTTTAGTTTAAAGGGTTATTGGCTTTTTTGCTTTTTTTCTTTTTTTCTTATTTTTATATATATATTTTTTCGCAAGCTTTGTGTTTTTCACTGCTTTTTCTTGCTTCAAGAATCAATTTTATGATTTTTCAGATTACCAATAACATTTCTCTTTTTTCATCATTCTTTCAAGAGCCAACAATTTTAATATTTATAAACTTCACTATAAAAAATATGTAATATTCATGTCATGCATTCAGAATCACAGAAAATACCACCACATTTAAGTAAATAAGACTATTCTTCAATATAGACTCACTTTCTCATGCAATATATCACTCCTGTATTTTTTTTAGATTCAAGCTCAGTGAGTAATACATGAGACATTTTTTCAGAATTAAAGAAATAGGTAGAACTAAACTAGTCCTAGGATTCTAACTAATAAAGGATCATGCAGCAAACAAAGCAAAATTACAGAAAACCGGAACATAACATAGTAAAAGGGGGAAGGGAAAAAAGAAATGAAAGAAACTCAACCACCTTAGTTATCCGAGTGGTCATTTTATTCTTCAGGTTGTGCTCTTTTGTGAAGATGATTCACCTCCCTTAGTGCCTTAAGAATAAACAGAAAACCCTTAAGCGAAGCGTTAACACCAAACTTAAAGGTTTGCTTGTCCTCAAGCAAAGAAGAACTGAAAATAGAAAGAAACAAATATTATGATGAAAGAAAAAGAAAAGAATAAAAGAACAAGAGAGAATTAGGATTGGGAGAGGGGGAAAGAAAATTAAAACTGGGCGGCGAACTAGTGTAGTTGTGCGGTGCAGGCGACGCGTACGCGTGCAGCATGCGTACGTGTGGGTCACGGAATTTTCGTAATGATGCGCTAGCGTAAGGCAGCGTCCGCATGCCCTTGGTTTTGTGCGATTCACGTGAAGGCGGCCATGCGCACGCACAACTCGCTATTCGTGTGGCTTGGGAACCCAGATTTTCAATCGATGCGTGCACGTCATGCACGCGCACGCGTGGATGACCATTTGTGCAAATGACGCGCACGCGTCAGAGATGTGTCCGCGTGGTCAATTTTGTGCGTCTGCACACTTCCAGCCCCAAACCAGCACAAGTCTCTACCCAAACACATATTTACACCGTTTTCCCAGGTCATGCATACGCGTCGATGATGCGCCTGCGTGAATGGTAAAAATCACAAATGACGCGCACGCGTGGGGTACGCGTACGTGTGGGTTTGTTTGTGCTAGAGGCATCATTCTTGAGCCACTCCCGCACAATCCTCTGTTCAAATTTATTTTTCATGCACACCCATCTGACGCGTACGTGTCAGCGATGCTTGCACGTCGGGTGCTCTTTTTTATTTTTTTTATTTTTTTTGAAATATCCAGTTCCTGTTCAAAAATATCTGCATAATCAGAAAAATAGTGAAAACTCAATGAAAATCAAATAAGTAAGAAAACTACTACTACGAAAAACGACTAAAAATGAAAAGGAGCGATCATACCATGGTGGGTTGTCTCCCACCAAGCACTTTTAGTTAAAGTCCTTAAGTTGGACATGTGGTGAGCTCCTTGTCATGGTTGCTTGTGCTTGTACTGATCCAGGAATCTCCACCAATGGTTGTAATTCCAATGGTCACTGGGATTCCAAGCTAGGCGTATAACGCCTTCGAGAAAGTTGAAGCAAGTGACATGGCTCCAATAGTGTTGATTGTGGGAATGAATTCCAGGGTCCCAAACCTTGCTTTTACACTCGTCTTCTTGTGGATCACCATTGTTCCCACCGGGTGGCAAGTAATCTGAATACTCACAAAGACATCCAAATAACCTTCTAGACCCATTCAATTTAGCTCTACACCAATCCTTGCACTTCAATTTGGAGCATGCAACCATATTGAACCTTGCTTGACAACTCTTGCCACTAACCATCTTCCTCTTACTCTTAATGCCACAAAGAGCTCTAAGCTGACCATCCGTCTCCAGTAGCCCATATTCAAGTGGAAAAGTAAAGGTTAAGGGTAGGAATTTTACCCACTTGATTGTTGTATTGGATGGTGATGGCTTTGGAAGAGGTATTGCAAGCTCCATTCCCTTGTGCTCTTCTTTGAATTCTTCTACCTCTTTGCAAGCTTCCTCAATTTCAACCTCTTCCTCTTGGTAGCTTTCTTAGAATTCAATCTCTTCTTCATTGCTTACCAAGGGCATGGGAGGTTGTGTATCTTCCTCTTTTTCCATATGTGAGGGTGGAAAGTTCTCTAATTTATTGGAGTATAAACTCCTTTGATTGATTTCCTCACTTTCTTCCATATGATCTTGCATTGTATCTTTTGGGAAGGAATTTGCTTGTTCCTCTTCCTGGTTCTTGATTAGCGACTTCACATGTTTCTCTACAATTTTGACACTTGCCTTTATATCATATAGGAATTCTTTCATGAGGAGCTCAAGATCTGATCTTATGGTATTTGAGATGAATAAGGAGATGGTGGCTTTTGATATGCATAAGAAGGAGATGATGGTTCTTGATAAGTGTAAAAAGAGGATGGTTCTTGGTATGAATAGGGAGATTGTGGCTCTTGATATGGGTAGAAAGATGGTGGTTCTTGATATGGATAGAGAGATGGTGGTTCTTAGTATGAATATGGAGGTGGTGGCTCTTGATAGTTGGAACATGGAGCATTGAGGTTTCTTTGGTTTTGACTTTGCCAACCAAAATTTGGATAGTTCCTCCATCCACCATAATATGAATCACTACTTGGGTGTGAGTAGTAACCCATGTGAACTCTCCATTATTTTTCCTTAGCACAAAACTCCAAAAAGGATTAAACGCACCATGTGGAAAATAGGAAAGCAAAGAAGACATAACAGAAACTTTTTTTTGAAAAGAAATAAAAAAATAATAAAAAAAGTCGAAAATAAATGAAAAGAAGTGAACTATAAATTAAAAAATTAAACAAAGAAAGATACTAGGATCTTTAAAAAACTATTTTTTTTGAAAATTTACGGAAATAAGTTAAATGAAATTAAAGTAAAAATGCCTAATCTAAGAAATCAAACAACCAGTAGTTGTCAATCACAGTCAATCCCCGGCAACGGCGCCAAAAATTTGATGCGGTATTTTACAATCCACAAACTAACCGGCAAGTGCACCAGGTCGTACCAAGTAATACCTTACGTGAGTCAGGGTCGATCCCACGAGGATTGATGGACTAAGCAACAATGGTTAAGTGATTGGCTTAGTTAGACAAACAAAAAAGAGTGTTTTGGTATTCAAAGAGCATTAAACAGTAAATTAAGAATTTCAGAAAGCAAGCAGCAATGAGTTGGGAATAAAATATGGAGAAAACAGTTAAGGCTTCAGAGTTATCTATTTTTCCGGATTAACTTTTCTTACTAACTAATTAGTTATGCAGGATTTAATTTATGGCAAACTGTATGTGACTAGACCCTAATTCCTTAGACCTTCCTAGTCTCCTCTAAAATTCATTAACTGCCAATTCCTTGGTCAATTAATTCCAATTAGAGGGTGATAATCAATTTCTAGTTTATACGCCACAAAAACTCTAATTACCCAAGAAATAAAAGGATTATATGTCACGTATCCCGTTAAATCCAAATAATTAAAATTTAGGAAAAATTATTTTCAAGCTATTGTTCAAGTAAAGAGGTTTTCCATGTTTTACAAGAACTCAAATAGAAAGAGGGTCATACTTCCGTTCGACCCAAATTCATAAAATAAAGAGCGAAACCAATTCTTAAATTATAAATCCATGCATAAATTAAAATAGAAAAAGCAATAAAATCAATCCATACAAATAGACAGAGCTCCTAACCTTAACAATGGAGGTTTAGTTGCTCATGGAATGCGGAATGTAAATTTGTATAGAATTCCCTAATGGAATCCCCCTAATGGAATGTCCTCAATCGAAGAGAAGTCTCTCCTTTTTATAATTAATCCTAATTAATTTAAAATCTAATATCGAAAATTAAGATAATATATTTTCCTATTTTCAAATTCAAATTTGAATTTAAATCAGAATTAACTAACTACTCCGCGTCTTGTAACGTGGGGACCACTTGGCTTCACTAGATCCGCGCCTAACTTGGGTGCTAAAATGGGGCCCAGAAATCACCCCCAGCGGTTTTTGCATTTTCTGCACATGGCGCATGTCACGCGTACGCATCGATGACCTTTTTCGCGAATCACGCGGACGCGTCGGTCACGTGCACGCGTCGCTGTGCAATTCTTCAAATCACGTGTACGCGTCAGTCACATGCACGCGTCACCGTGGAAAGCTCCAAATCACGCGTACGCGTCAGTCACGGGTACGCATCACTCCTCGCTGCCATCTCCTTTGATTCTTGTGCTGCATAAACTCCATCAAATCCAGTCGAATGCTACCTAAAATAAATAAAATTACAAAAAACTCAAAGTAGCGTCCATATTGGCTAAAAGATAATTAATTCTTTATTAAACTCAATAAATTAGATGCAAATTCACTAGGAAAAGATAGGAAAGATGCTCACGCATCATCCCTCAATTTCAGCAAGAAAATACCTGAAATCACAGAAAAACACACAAACTCATAGTGAAGTCCAGAAGTGTGATTTTTGCATAAAAACTAAGAATTATATACTAAAAACTAACAAAATCATACTAAAAACTACCTAAAAATAATGCCAAAAAGCGTATAAATTATCCGCTCATCACAACACCAAACTTAAATTGTTGCTTGTCCCCAAGCAACTGAAAATAAAATAGAATAAAAAGAAGAGAATATACAGTGAATCTCACAATATCAATGAAACTTAGTCCCAATTAGATGAGCGGGGCTCGTAGCTTTTTACTTCTGAACAGTTTTGGCATTTCACTTTATCCTTTGAAATTCAGAATGATTGGCATCTATAGGAACTCAGAATTTAGATAGTGTTATTGATTCTCCTAGTTCAGTATGTTGATTCTTGAACACAACTATTTTATGAGTCTTAGCCATGACCCTAAGCATCTTATTTTCCAGTATTACCACCGGATACATAAATGCCACAGACACATACCTGGGTGAACCTTTTCAGATTGTGACTCATCTTTGCTAAAGTCCCCAGTTAGAGGTGTCCAGAGTTCTTAAGCACACTCTTTTGCTTTGGATCACGACTTTAACCACTCAGTCTCAAGCTTTTCACTTGGACCTGCATGCCATAAGCACATAGTTAGGGACAGCTTGATTCAGCCGCTTAGGCTAGGATTTTATTCCTTTAGGCCCTCCTATCCAATAATGCTCAAAGCCTTGGATCCTCTTTACCCTTGCCTTTTGGTTTAAAGGGCTATTGGCTTTTTCTGCTTGCTTTTTTTTCATAGTTTTTTTTGCCACTTTTTCTTTTTCACTGCTTTTTCTTGCTTCAAGAATCAATTTCATGATTTTTCAGATTATCAATAACATTCCTCTTTGTTCATCATTCTTTCAAGATCCAACAATTTTAACATTCATAAACTTCACTATAAAAAATATGCATTGTTCAAGCATTCATTCAGAAAACAAAAAGCATTGCCACCACATCAAAATAATTAGACTAATTTCAAGATAAAAGTCGAAATTCATGTACTTCTTGTTCTTTTGTAATTAGGAACATTTTTCATTTAAGAAAGGTGAATGATTCATAGAATTATTCATAACTTTAACACATAGACACTAGACACTAATGATCATATAATGAAGCTAAAACATAGATAAAACATCAAGCATAAAAATCGAAAAACAAAAAAATAAGAACAAGGAAATTAAAAAACGGGTCCACCTTAGTGATGGCGGCTAGTTCTCCTTCTTGAAGATCCTATGAAGTGCTTGAGCTCCTCAATGTCTCTTTCTTGCCTTTGTTGCTCTTCCCTCATGGCTGTTTGATCCTCTCTAATTTCATGGAGAATAATGGAGTGCTCTTGGTGCTCCATCCTTAGTTGCTCCATATTGAAACTCAAATCTCCCAAAGATGTGTTGAGTTGCTCCCAATAGTTGTGTGGAGGAAAATGCATCCCTTGAGGTATCTCAGGGATTTCTTGATGATGGTCTTCATGCTCTTGTTGAGGTCCATGAGTGGGCTCTCTTGTTTGCTCCATCCTCTTTTTGGTGATGGGCTTGTCCTCTTCAATGAGGATGTCTTCCTCTATGACAATTTCAGCTAAATTGCATAGGTGACAGATGAGATGAGGAAAGGCTAAGCTTGCCAAGGTGGAGGTTTTGTCAGCCACTTTGTAGAGTTCTAGAGATATGACCTCATGAACTTCTACTTCCTCTCCACTCATGATGCTATGGATCATGATAGCCCGATCTACAGCCACTTCGGATCGGTTGCTAGTAGGAATGATGGAGCGTTGGATGAATTCCAACCATCCTCTAGCCATGGGTTTAAGGTCATGCATTCTCAATTGAACCGGTTTGCCTTTGGAGTCTCTTTTCCACTGAGCTCCTTCCACACATATGCCTATGAGGACTTGGTCTAACCTTTGATCAAAGTTGACCCTTCTAGTATAGGGGCGTGCATCTCTTTGCATCATTGGCAAGTTGAATGCCAACCTTATATTTTTCGGACTGAAATCTAAGTATTTTCCCTGAACCATTGTAAGCCAATTCTTTGGGCTCGGGTTCATACTTTGATCATGGTTCTTGGTGATCCATGTATTAGCATAGAACTCTTGAACCATTAAGATTCTGACTTGTTGAATGGGGTTGGTGAGAACTTCCCACCCTCTTATTCGAATCTCATGTCGGATCTCCGAATACTTATTTCTTTTGAGCATGAAAGGGACCTAAGGGATCACCTTCTTCTTGGCCACAACTTCATAGAAGTGGTCTTGATGGACCTTTGAGATGAATCTCTCCATCTCCCATGACTCGGAGGTGAAAGCTTTTGCCTTCCCTTTCTTCTTTCTAGAGGTTTCTCCGGCCTTAGGTGCCATAAATGGTTATGGAAACGCAAAAAGCAATGATTTTTCCACACCAAACTTAAAAGGTTTTCTCGTCCTCGAGCAAAGAAAGAAAAATGGTCGGAGAAGAAGAAGAAATGGGGGAGAAGGAGGGTGAAGAAAGGTTCAGCCAAGGAGGGGAAAAGTGTATATGATGTGGTAAAATGAAGGAGTGATGAGGGGTTTATATAGGAGTGGAAGAGAGGGGTGTCCTTATGTGAGGGTTGGGTTTAGGAGGGAAAGTTTTTTGAATTTTGAATGGTGGGATAGGTGGGGTTTTTGGGGAAGAGTGGGTGGAGGTGATTGGTGAAGAGGTGATGGAGAAGAGAAATAGAGGTGATTGGTGAGGGGTATTTGGGGAAGGGTGTTATGGGAATGTGTGAAGAAGAGAGAGAGAGTGTGTGAGTTGAGGTAGGTAGGGATCCTGCGGGGTCCACAAATTCTGAGGTGTCAAGGATTTCTCATTCTTGCACTATTTTGGCGCGTAAATGCCCCTTTGAGTGCCAATCCTGGCGTTAAACACCAAGTTGTTGCCCATTTCTGGCGTTTAACACCAGCTTTTCTTCCCTTTCTGGCGTTTAACGCTAGCTTAGTGCCATTTTCTGGCATTAAACGCTAGTCTGGTGCCCTTTTCTGGCGTTAAACGCCCATTCTACTACCCTTATTGGCGTTTAAATGCCAGTAAGCTCATCCTCCAGGGTGTGCTGTTTTTAATGCTGTTTTTTATTTTTGCTTTTATATTTGTGACTCCGCATGATCATCATCCTAAAGAAAACATAAAATAACAATGGAAAATGGAAATTTAACATAGGTAAGTAAAAATCGGGTTGCCTCCCAACAAGCGCTTCTTTAATGTCAATAGCTTGACAGTGAGTTCTCATGGAGCCACACAGATACTCAGAGCATGATGATAGCCTCACAACACCAAACTTAGAGTTTGAATGTGGGGGCTTGGTCTGACTCTAAATTGAGAGAAACTTTTCATGCTTCTTCTCCATGTGTACAGAAGGAGATTGGTGCACGAAATTGCAATCACACTTTTGCAATTCCGCACAACTAACCAGCAAGTGCACTGGGTCGTCCAAGTAATACCTTACGTGAGTAAGGGTCGATCCCACGGAGATTGTTGGCTTGAAGCAAGCTATGGTTGTCTTGTAACTCTTAGTCAGGATATCAATAATTATCAGGATTGATTGTAAAGAGTGAAAGAACATGAAATAAGTACTTGCTTTGCAGTAATGGAGAACAGGTTGAGGTTTTGGAGATGCTCTATCTTCTGAATCTCTGCTTTTCTACTGTCTTCTTCTTCATGCACGCAAGGCTCCTTCCATGGCAAGCTGTATGTAGGGTTTCACCGTTGTCAATGGCTACCTCCCATCCTCTCAGTGAAAATGTTCAACGCGCTCTGTCACAGCACGACTAATCATCTGTCGGTTCTCAATCGGGTTGGAATAGAATCCAGTGATTCTTTTGCGTCTGTCACTAACGCCTAGCCCTCAGAAGTTTGAAGCTCGTCACAGTCATTCAATCCTTGAATCCTACTCAGAATACCACAGACAAGGTTTAGACCTTCCGGATTCTCTTGAATGCCGCCAATAATTCTAGCTTATACCACGAAGATTCTGATTAAAGAATCCAAGAGATATTCACTCAATCTAAAGTAGAATGGAGGTGGTTGTCAGGCACACGTTCATAAGCAAGAATGATGATGAGTGTCACGGATCATCACATTCATCAAGTTGAAGAACAAGTGATATCTTAAAATAGAAGCAAGCGTGATTGAATGAAAAACAGTAGTAATTGCATTAATCCATCAAGACATAGCAGAGCTCCTCACCCCCAACCATGGGGTTTAGAGACTCATGCTGTAGAAGATACAATGAGAATCGTGTAAAGTGTCATGATGTCTAGATACAATGTCAAAATATCCTATTAATAGTGAACTAGTAACCTAGGGTATACATAAATGAGTAAATGACGTAAAAATCCACTTCCGGGGTCCACTTAGTGTGTGCTTGGGCTGAGCATTGAAGCTTTCATGTGTAGAGACTTTTTTTGGAATTAAACGCCAGCTTTTATGCCAGTTTGGGCGTTTAACTCCAATTTTTATGCCAGTTCCGACGTTAAACGCTGAGAATTCTAAAGCTGATTTGCAACACCGGTTTGGGCCATCAAATCTCGGGCAAAGTATGGACTATTATACATTGCTGGAAAGCCCAGGATGTCTTCTTTCCAACGCCATTGAGAGCGCGCCAATTGGGATTCTGTAACTCCAGAAAATCCACTTCGAGTGCAGGGAGGTCAGAATCCAACAGCATCTGCAATCCTTTTCAGCCTCTGAATTAGATTTTTGCTCAGGTCCTTCAATTTCAGCCAGAAAAAATCTGAAATCACAGAAAACACACAAAATCATAGTAAAGCCCATAAAAGTGAATTTTAAATAAAAACTAATAAAAATATAATAAAAACTAACTAAAATATACTGAAAACATACTAAAAATAGTGCCAAAAAGCGTATAAATTATCCGCTCATCACAACACCAAACTTAAATTGTTGCTTGTTCCCAAGCAACTGAAAATCAAATAGGATAAAAAGAAGAGAACATACTATAGACTCCAAAATATCAATGAAACTTAGCTCCAATTAGATGAGCGGGACTAGTAGCTTTTTGCTTCTGAACAGTTTTGGCATCTCACTTTATCCTTTAAAGTTTAGAATGATTGGCATCTATAGGAACTCAGAATTCAGATAGTGTTATTGATTCTCCTAGTTAAGTATGATGATTCTTGAACATAGCTACTTTTTGAGTCTTGGCTGTGGCCCAAAGCACTCTGTCTTCCAGTATTACCACCGGATACATACATGCCACAGACATATAACTGGGTGAACCTTTTTAGATTGTGACTCAGCTTTGCTAGAGTCCCCAATTAGAGGTGTCCAGGGTTCTTAAGCACACTCTTTATGCCTTGGATCACTTTTTATTTCTACCCTTGCCTTTTGGTTTAAAGGGCTATTGGCTTTTTCTACTTGCTTTTTCTTCTTCTCTTCTTTTTTTTTTCTTTTTTTTCTTTTTATTTTTTTTATTTTTTTGTTTTTTTGCTTTTTCTTGCTTCAAGAATCAATTTGATGATTTTTTTAGATCCTCAATAACATTTCTCCTTTTCCATCATTCTTTCAAGAGCCAACAAATTTAACATTCTTTAAATAACAAATTCAAAAGACATATGCACTGTTCAAGCATTCATTCAGAAAACAAAAAGTATTGTCACCACATCAAACTAATTCAACTAGTTTCAGAGATAAATTCGAAATCCTGTACTTCTTGTTCTTTTGTAATAAAAACATTTTTCATTTAAGAAAGGTGATGGATTCATAGGACATTCATAGCTTTAAGGCATAGACACTAAGATCATGTAATAAGACACAAACATAGATAAACATATGCATAAAAATTCGAAAAATAGAAAATAAAGAACAAGGAAATTAAAGAACGGGTCCACCTTAGTGATGGCGGCTTGTTCTTCCTCTTGAAGATCTTATGGAGTGCTTGAGCTCCTCAATGTCTCTTCCTTGCCTTTGTTGCTCCT
>NC_029781.3:72662990-72663715 GCF_000817695.3 Arachis duranensis
AGGATGGAATGTCTTTGGTGCTCCACCCTTAGTTGTCCCATGTTGGAACTCAATTCTCCTAGGGAGGTGTTGATTTGCTCCTAATAGTTTTGTGGTGGAAAGTGCATCGCTTGAGATGAATCTCTCCATCTCCCATGGCTCGGAGGTGGAAGCTTTTGCCTTCCCTTTCCTCTTTCTAGAGGTTTCTCTGGCCTTAGGTGCCATAAATGGTAATGGAGAAACAAAAAGCAACGTCTTTTACCACACCAAACTTAGAAGGTTTGCTCGTCCTCGAGCAAAAGAAGAAAGAAGAAAGAGAGTGGTGGGGTAGGTGGGGATCCTGTGGGGTCCACAGATCCTGAGGTGTCAAGGATAATTCATCCATGCACCAAGTGGCGAGCAAAAATGCTCCTTCTGCCAATCCTGGCGTTAAACGCCGGGCTGGTGCCCATTTCTGGCGTTTAACGCCAGCTTGGTGCCCATTCCTGGCGTTAAACGCCAGTCTAGTGCCCCTTTCTGGCGTTAAACGCCTAGAATTGTGCCAGACTGGGCGTTAAACGCCCATTTGCTGCCCTTACTGGCATTTAAACGCCAGCAAGTTTTCCTCCAGGGTGTGCGATTTTTCTTTCTATTTTTCATTCTGTTTCTGCTTTTTCAATTGATTATGTGACTTTCCATGATCATCAACCTATAGAAAACATAAAATAACAAAAGAAAAATAGATAAATATAACATTGGGTTGCCTC
>NC_029781.3:72663933-72665983 GCF_000817695.3 Arachis duranensis
AGTTTGACTGTGGGGGCTCTGTTTGACTCTGTTTTGAGAGAAGCTCTTCATGCTTCCTTTCCATGGTTACAGAAGGAGAACTTTGAGTCTTAAGTTTGCACTGTCTGCAAGCCATGGAGCTTCCTGAATAGCAAATAATTGCTCATCCGGAAAGGTTTCAGAGATCTCAGTAGGAGGGAGGGATGCTCCTGCTACTGGTTCTATCCGGGACAGGTGATCAGCCACTTGATTCTCTGTCCCTTTTCTGTCTCTTATTTCTATATCAAGCTCTTGCAAAAGCAACACCCATCTTATGAGCCTGGGTTTTGAATCCTGCTTTGTGAGTAGATATTTAAGAGTAGGATGGTCAATGTACACAATCACTTTTGATCCTACTAAATAAGATCTGAATTTGTCAATGGCATAAACCACTGCAAGCAATTCTTTTCTGTGGTTGTGTAGTTCTTATGCGCATTATTTAGAATACGGCTGCCATAATAAATGACGTGCAGAAGCTTACCATGCCTTTGTCCCAATACTGCACCAATGGCATGGTCACTGGCATCACACATTAGTTCAAATGGTAATGTCCAGTCTAGTGCAGAGATGACTGGTGCTGTGACCAGCTTAGCTTTCAGAGTCTCAAATGCCTGCAGACACTCATTATCAAAGATAAATGGAGTGTCAGCAGCTAGCAGATTACTCTACCATATCTGAGAAGATAGAGAGCATGCACCTCTGAAAGGTTGCAGGTGCATTGCACAGACCAAAAGGTATCCTTCTGTAGGCAAATACTCCAGAAGGACATGTAAATGCTGTTTTATCTTAGTTCTGAGGATCTACTGCAATTTGGTTGTAACCTGAGTAGCCGTCCAAAAAGCAGTAGTATTCATGACCTGCTAGTCTCTCTAGCATCTGGTCTATGAATGGTAAAGGAAAATGATCCTTTCTGGTGACTGTATTGAGCCTTCTGTAATCAATACACATGCGCCACCCTGTAACTGTTCTTGTAGGAACAAGTTCATTCTTTTCATTATGAACCACTGTCATGCCTCCCTTCTTAGGGACAACGTGGACAGGGCTCACCCAGGGGCTATCAGAAATAGGATAAATAATCCCAGCCTCTAGTAACTTAGTGACCTCTTTCTGCACTACCTCCTTCATGGCTGAATTTAGCCGCCTTTGTTGTTGAACTACTGGCTTAGCATCATCCTCCAATAGGATATTGTGCATGCATCTTGCTGGGCTAATGCCCTTAAGATCACTTATGGACCACCCAAGAGCTGTCTTGTGTGTCCTTAGCACTTGAATTAATGCTTCCTCTTCCTGTGGATTTAAAGCAGAGCTCATGATCACTGGAAAAGTGTCACCTTCTCCCAGAAATGCATATTTCAGGGATGGTGGTAGTGGCTTGAGCTCTGGTTTAGGAGGCTTATCTTCTTCCTGAAAAATTTTTAGAATTTCTTTTATTTCCTTTAGTTCTTCCAGATCAGGCTGAACATCTTTAAAGATGTCATCTAGCTCTGATTCAAGACTTTCAGTCATATTGACCTCTTCCACCAAAGAGTTAATAATATCAGTGCTCATGCAGTCATTTGATGTGTCTGGATGCTGCATAGCTTTGACAACATTCAACTTGAACTCATCCTCATTGACTCTCAGGGTTAATTCCCCTTTTTGGACGTCAATGAGGGTCCGTCCAGTTGCTAGGAAAGGTCTTCCTAGAATGAGAGTTGCACTCTTTTGCTCCTCCATTTCCAGCACTACAAAGTCAGTGGGAAAGGCAAATGGCCCAACCTTGACAATCATGTCCTCAATTATGCCTGATGGGTATTTAATGGAGCCATCAGCAAGTTGGAGACATATCCTGGTTGGTTTGACTTCTTCAGTCAGACCAAGCTTTCTGATAGTGGATGCAGGTATTTGGTTGATACTTGCCCCCAAATCACATAGAGCTTTCTTGGTACAAGTACCCTCTAATGTGCATGGTATCATAAAGCTTCTCTGGTAAGCTCTTTAATATGACTGCACTGCATTCTTCAGTGAGAAAAACTTTTTCAGTTTCTCTCCA
>NC_029781.3:72666136-72699074 GCF_000817695.3 Arachis duranensis
TTGCTTATCCTATTCCGCTTGGCGGAGTTTCTGAGGATAAGGCATCTTGGCTTTATATTCTTCAACCTTAGTTGCTGCAGGATTATTTCCTACAGAAGTGGTTGGAGAAGCCTGCTTAAGGGGGTTGTTATCAGCACTTGCAAGTGTCTGACCCCTTTGTGGCGTTTGAACGCCGGGATTGGGTGCTTTCTGGGCGTTTAACGCCAGATTGCAACCCTTTTCTGGCATTTGAACGCCAGAAGTGGCTACCCATTGGGCGTTTAACGCCACTTTCTTACCCTTTTCTGGCGTTTGAACGCGAAAATCATTCCTCTCTGGGCTCTTACTGTCCTCAGAGGGATTTTGGGTAGTTGGTTGGTCATCCTCTGTCAGTTGTTTCTTTTCTTAGCTTTTTGCTGCTTTGAGTAGATACATTCAATGTCTTCCCACTCCTCAGTTGAACTGCTTGGCATTCTTCTGTTATCTGTTTAGATAGTTGCTGTCTTGTCTGATTCAATTGTGCTTCCATATTCTTGTTAGCATTTTTAGTGTCTTGGAGCATCTCTTTAAATTCTGCTAATTTCATAAGGAGTAATTGCTGATTAAGCTCAACCATCTGTACTTGAGGGTTAGGATCAGTAGTTACTGCCATAGCTTCTTCTTTTATAGAGGACTCACTACTTGAGCATAGATGTTGATTTCTAGCAACTGTATCTATGAGATCTTGAGCTTCTTCAATGCATTATAAAGGGATTCATTATCCTCTTGTTTAAAGCCTTAGATGTCTAGCCTTAGCTGTGTCATCCTTTTTGGAGGGTAAAATTGATTCAGGAATTTGTCTGATAACTGTCTTCATGTCTTTATGCTTGCTGTAGGTTGGTTATTCAACCACCTCTTGGCTTGATCTTTTACAGCAAATGGAAACAGTAATAGTCTGTAGACATCCTGATCCACCCTTTATCATGTATTGTGTCAGCAATTTGTAAGAATTGTGCCAGAAACTCAGTAGGTTCTTCCTGTGGAAGACCGGAATACTGGCAATTTTGCTGCACCATGATAATGAGTTGAGGATTTAGTTCAAAGCTGCTTGCTTTAATGGGAGGTATACAGATGCTACTCCCATATGCAGCTGTAATGGGGTTAGCATATGACCCAAGAGTCCTTCTGGACTGCTCAATTCCACTTAGGTCCATGATGAGAAAGGGAATATGATATGGATTCACAAGTAAAGTAAAATTGTTTTTTTTTAAATAACCGAAAATAATGAAATAAAATAAATGGAAAATAAAATAAGAATTCGAAAACCAAAAGAGAATAAAATCAAAGCAAATTGAAAACTAAATTAAGTAATCAATTAAAAAGATATGATTGAAAATTATTTTGAAGAAGATTTGATTTTTTTGAAAAAGATTTGAAAAGATCAATTTTTTTGAAATTAGAATTTTGACTTGACTAAAAAAAAGATATGATTTTGAAAATCTTTGACTAATCTAATGCAAAAATTTCAAAATTTATGAGTAAAATAAGGAAAGGATATTTTTTTTTGATTTTTAAATTTTAATGAGGAAAGAGAAAAACAACAAAAAGACACTAAACTTAGAAATTTTAGATCAAAACAAAGAAAACAGACAAGAAAGCTTTGAATGTCAAGATGAAGACCAAGAACAAATTTTTAGAAAATCAAACACAAATTTTCAAAAATTTAAAGGAAGACACAAAGAAGACACCAAACTTAGAATATGAAACTAAACTCAAATAAAAGACTCTAAACCACAAAAATAAAACAGTCCTAATCTAAGCAACAAGATAAACCGTCAATTGTCCAAACTCGAACAATCCCCGGCAATGCTTTCCTACTGTCTTCTTCTTCATGCACGCAAGGCTCCTTCCATGGCAAGCTGTATATAGGGTTTCACCGTTGTCAATGGCTACCTCCCATCCTCTCAGTGAAAATGTTCAACGCGCTCTATCACAGCACGGCTAATCATCTGTCGGTTCTCAATCGGGTTGGAATAGAATCCAGTGATTCTTTTGCGTCTGTCACTAACGCCCAGCCCTCAGGAGCTTGAAGCTCATCACAGTCATTCAATCCTTGAATCCTACTCAGAATACCACAGACAAGGTTTAGACCTTCCGGATTCTCTTGAATGCCGCCATCCATTCTAGCTTATACCACGAAGATTCTGATTAAAGAATCCAAGAGATATTCACTCAATCTAAAGTAGAACGGAGGTGGTTGTCAGGCACACGTTCATAAGCAAGAATGATAATGAGTGTCACGGATCATCACATTCATCAAGTTGAAGAACAAGTGATATCTTGGAATAGAAGCAAGCGTGATTGAATGAAAAACAGTAGTAATTGCATTAATCCATCAAGACACAACAGAGCTCCTCACCCCCAACCATGGGGTTTAGAGACTCATGCTGTAGAAGATATAATGAGAAACGTGTAAAGTGTCATGATGTCTAGATACAATGTCAAAATATCCTATTAATAGTAAACTAGTAACCTAGGGTGTACAGAAATGAGTAAATGACGTAAAAATCCACTTCCGGGGTCCACTTAGTGTGTGCTTGGGCTGAGCATTGAAGCTTTCATGTGTAGAGACTTTTTCTGGAGTTAAACGCCAGCTTTTATGCCAGTTTGGGCGTTTAACACCAATTTTTATGCCAGTTCCGGCGTTAAACGCTGAGAATTCTGAAGCTGATTTGCAACACCGGTTTGGGCCATCAAATCTCGGGCAAAGTATGGACTATTATACATTGCTGGAAAGCCCAGGATGTCTACTTTCCAACGCCATTAAGAGCGCGCCAATTGGGCTTCTGTAACTCCAGAAAATCTACTTCGAGTGCAGGGAGGTCAGAATCCAACAGCATCTACAGTCCTTTTCAGCCTCTGAATCAGATTTTTGCTCAGGTCCCTCAATTTCATCCAGAAAATATCTGAAATCACAGAAAAACACACAAACTCATAGTAAAGCCCATAAAAGTGAATTTTAAATAAAAACTAATAAAAATATAATAAAAACTAACTAAAATATACTAAAAACATACTAAAAATAGTGCCAAAAAGCGTATAAATTATCCGCTCATCAGAGATCCTTGAGCCTTAAACACAAGGTAGTTCTCATTCACTTGAAGGACCAACTCTCCTCTGTAAACATCAATTACAGCTTTTGCTATGGCTAGGAAGGATCTGCCAAGGATGATGGATTTATCCTTATTCTTCCCAGTGTCCAGGATAATGAAGTCAGCAGGGATGTAAAGACCTTCAACCTTGACCAAGACATCCTCTACAAGTCTATAAGCCTGTTTCTTTGATTTGTCTGCTATCTCCAGTGAGATTCTTGTAGCTTGTACCTCAAAGATTCCCAGTTTCGCCATTACAGAGAGTGGCATGAGGTTTATGCCTGACCCCAGGTCACACAGAGCCTTCTCAAAGGTCATAGTGCCTATGGTATATGGTATTAAGAATTTTCCAGGATCCGGTTTCTTCTATGGTAATGTCTGCCTAATCAAGTCATTCAGTTCATTGGTGAGCAAGGGGGTTCATCCTCCCAAGTCTCATTACCAAATAAATTGGCATTAAGCTTTATGATTGCTCTAAGGTACTTAGCAACTTGCTCTTTAGTAACATCTTCATCCTCTTCAGAGGAAAAATACTCATCAGAGCTCATGAATGGCAGAAGTAGGTTCAATAGAATCTCTATGGTCTCTGTATGAGCCTCAGATTCCTTTGGTTCCTCAATCGGGAACTCCTTTTTGTCCAGAGGGCGTCCCATGAGGTCTTCCTCACTAGGATTCACGTCTGCCTCCTCCTCTGTGCATTTGGTCACTTTGGTTATGTTGATGACCTTGCACTCTCTTTTTGGGTTCTTTTCTGTATTGCTTGGGAGAGTACTAGGAGGAATTTCAGTAACTATTTTACTCAGCTGACCCACTTGTGCCTCCAAATTTCTGATGGAGGACCATGTCTCAGTCATGAAACTGTGAGTGGCCTTGGATAGATCAGAAACTATGTTTGCTAAGCTAGAGTGGTTCTACTCAGAATTCTCTGTCTATTGCTGAGAAGATGATGGGTAAGGTTTGCTATTGCCAAACCTGTTTCTCCCACCATTATTGTTATTGAAGCCTTGTTGAGGCTTCTGTTAATCCTTCCATAAAAAATTTGGGTGATTCCTCCATGAAAAATTATAGGTGTTTTCATAGGGTTCTCCCATGTAATTCACCTCTTCCATTGCAGGATTCTTAGGGTCATAAGCTTCTCCTTCAGGGAGGCTTCTTTAGCATTGTCAGATGCAGCTTGCAATCCAGTCAGATTCTGAGAAATTATATTGACTTGCTGAGCCAATATTTTGTTCTGAGCCAATATGGCATTCAGAGTATCAATTTCAAGAACTCCTTTCTTCTGAGTTGTCCCATTGTTCACAGGATTTCTTTCAGAAGTGTACATGAATTGGTTATTTGAAACCATTTCAATGAGTTCCTGGGCTTCTATAGGCATTTTTTCAGATGAATAGATCCGCCTGCAGAATGGTCCAATGACATTTTGGATAACTCAGACAGACCATCATAGAAGATACATATGATGCTCCATTTTGAAAGCGTGCCAGAAGGACACCTTCTGATCAATTGCTTGTATCTTTCCCAAGCTTCATAGAGGGATTTACCTTCCTTCTATTTGAAGGTTTAAACTTCCACTCTAAACTTACTCATCTTTTGAGGTGGAAAGAATTTAGTTAAGAAGGTATTGACCAGCTTTTCCCAAGAGTTCAGGCTGTCTCTAGGTTGTGAGTTTAACCATATATTAGCTCTGTCTCTTACAGCAAAAAGGAAAAGCATAAGTCTGTAGACCTCGGGATAAACTCCATTGGTCTTAACAGTGTCACAGATTTGCAAAAATTCAGCTAAGAACTGATGAGGATCTTCCAATGAAAGTCCATGAAACTTGCAATTCTGTTGCATCAGAGAAACTAATTGAGGCTTAAGCTCAAAGTTGTTTGCTCCAATGGCAGGAATAGAGATGCTTCTCCCATAGAAGTCGGGAGTTGGTGTAGTAAAGTTACCAAGCACCTTCTTTGCATTGTTGGCATTGTTGTTATTTTCGGCTGCCATGTCTTCTTCTTTTTTGAAAATTTCTGTCAGGTCCTCTCCGCAGAGTTGTGCTTTAGCTTCTCTTAACTTCCTCTTCAGAGTCCTTTCAGGTTCAGGATTAGCTTTAACAAGAATAACTTTATCTTTGTTCCTACTCATATGAAAGAGAAGAAAACAAAGAAAGTATGGAATCCTCTATGTCACATTATAGATATTCCTTGATGTGTCAGAGGAAAAGAAGAATAGAAGGATGAGGTAGAGAGAAGAATTTGAACTTATAGAGAGGGAGGTGGGTCCGAATTATTAAAGGAGGATAAGTGTTAGTGATTAAATAGAAAGAGATAGGAGAAAGAGAATTTTCGAAAATTTTTAAATAAAATAAAATTAGAGTTTAAAACAATTAGTTAATTAAAAAGAATTTTGAAAAAGTTGTTAGTGGTTTTCGAAAATTAGAAAGAGAAAAGTAGTTAAGTTGTTTTGAAAAAGATAAGAACTAGTAAGTTTTGAAAAGATGAGAAGTTAGAAAAAGATCTTGAAATTAAAATTTAAAAAGATGTGATTTGAAAAAGATATGATTTAAAAAGATATGATTGAAAAGATATGATTGAAAAACAATTTAAAAAAAAAGATTTGATTTTTTTAAAATTGATGACTTGACTAACAAGAAATTAAAAGATATGATTCTAAAATTCAAATATTGAACCTTTCTTAACAAGAAAGTAACAAACTTGAAATTTTTTGAATCACAACATTAATTGTTAGCAAGGATTTTTCGAAAATATTAAAAGAAAAATGAAAAAGATTTGATTTTGAAAAATTGGTTTTAAAACTTGAAAAATTGAAAAAGATTTGAAATGAAAACAAAATTACCTCCTTGGTGTTATCCTGGCGTTAAACACCCAGAATGGTATCCATTCTAGTGTTTAACGCCCACTTGGCTACCTCGTTGGGCGTTAAACGCCCAGCCAGGTACTCTGGCTGGCGTTTAAACGTCATAAATCCTTTTTTACTGGATGTTTTGAACGACCAGCTTTTTCTCTGTAATTCATCTGCTGTATGTTCTGAATCATCAATTCTCTGTATTACTGACTTGAAAAGATATATTTTTGAATTTTTTTTTGAATTTTTAATGATGAGAGAGAAAAACAACAAAATGGAACTAATCATGAAAAACTAAGATCAAACAAGGGATGCATGCAAGAACACTTTGAGTGTCAAGATGAACATCAAGAACACTATGAAGGTCATGATGAACATCAATAACATATTTTTAAAAATTTTTAAGAAAAGAAAGACATGCAAGACACCAAATTTAGAAATTTTCATACTAGAGACACTAACAATTTGAGAATGCACATGAGAAACAACAAAAGACACAAAACAAGAGAATTTAAAGATCAGACAAAGAAAATCATCAAGAACAACTTAAAGATCAATAAGAACACATGCATGAGTTTTCGAAAAATGCTAGAAAAATAAAAACATGCAATTGACACCAAACTTAAAATTTGACACTAGACTCAAACAGGAAACACAAAAATATTTTTGATTTTATGATTTTATAATTTTTTTGTATTTTTTCAAAAATTATTTTGAAAAAGAAAATAAGAAACTCAAAATTTTTAATAAGAATTCCAGGAATCGTGCAATGTTAGTCTAAAGCTTCAGTCTAAAAGGATTAGACATGGCTAACCAAGCTTCAGCAAGACATTACATACAACAGCCAAATTGATGGAAATCAACAAGGCTCCTGTGATGATAAAAACATCATCTGAAACTATAGAATTCATTCTTAAAAATTCTGAAGAAGAAAATAGAAAAAAGAAAAATACCTAATCTAAGCAACAAAATGAATCGTCAGTTGTCCAAACTCGAACAATCCCCGGCAACGGTGCCAAAAACTTGGTACACGGAATCGTGATTCTCACACTTCTTCACAACTCCGTGCAGCTGACCAGCAAGTGTACTAGGTCGTCCAAGCAATACCTTACGTGAGTAAGGGTCGATCGCACAGAGATTGTCGGCTTAAAGCAAGCTATGGTCATCTTGTAAATCTCAGACAGGCAGATTCAAATGGTTATGGGGTTTTGATAATTAAAAGATAAATAAAACATAAAATAGGCTAGAGATACTAATGTAATTCATTGGTAAGAATTTCAGATAAGCGTATGGGGATGCTTTGTTCCTCCTGAATCTCTGCTTTCCTACTACTTTCATCCAGTTATCCGTACTCCTTTCCATGGCAAGTTGTTTGTTGGGGGATCACCGTTGTCAATGGCTACCGTCCGTCCTCTCAGTGAAAATGGTCCGGCTACGAGTTATGTAGGGCTAATCATCTGTCGGTTCTCGATCGTGTCGGAATAAGATCCATTGATCCTTTTGCACACTATCACTGCGCCCAATAGTCACGAGTTTGAAGCACATCATAGTCATCCCATCCTAGATCCTAGTCAGAATACCACAAATAAGGTTTAGACTTTCTGGATCTCAAGAATGCTGCCAATTGATTCTAGCTTATACCATGAAGACTCTGATCACACGGAATGGGAGGCTCTATTGTCAGGAGAGGCAACCATGTGTCGTGAACCAGGAGGCCAAGAGATATGCATTCAAGATTGTTTTCAGGTAGAACGGAAGTGGTTGTCAGGCACGCGTTCATAAGTGAGAACGGTGATGAGTGTCACTTGATCATCACATTCATCATGTTGAAGTGCGAATGGATATCTTAGAACAAGAAAAAGCTTGAATTGAATAGAAAACAATAGTAATTGCATTAATTCATGAGGAACAGCAGAGCTCCACACCTTAATCTATGAGGTGTAGAAACTCCACCGTTGAAAGTACATAAGTGATAATGGTGTTCATTGGTTTCGGCCCCAGAGGGGGAACCAGAATAACCAAGACGTCTAATACAATGAGTAAAAGTAATATTTATACTAAAACTAGTAGCTAGGGTTTACAGAAAATGAGTAACTAAGGTAGATAGTGCAGAAATCCACTTATGGGGCCCACTTGGTGTGTGCTTGGGCTGAGCATTGAAGCTTTCACATGCATAGGCTTTTCTTGGAGTTAAACGCCAACTCTAGTGCCAGTTTGGGCATTTAACTCCAGCTTTTATGCCAGTTCTAGCATTTAATGCCGGAAAAGGGTCTCTGACCGGCGTTTTGACGCCAATTTGGGGCATCAAATCTCGGGAAAAATATGGACTATTATACATTACTGGAAAGCCCAAGATGTCTACTTTCCAACGCAATTGAAAGTTTGCCAATGGAGCTTTTGTAGCTCCAAAAAATCTATTTCAAGTGCAGGGAGGTCGGAATCCAACAACATCTGTAGTCCTTTTTCAGCCTCTGAATCAGATTTTTGCTCAGGTCCCTCAATTTCATCCAGAAAATACCTGAAGTCATAGAAAAACACACAAACTCATAGTGAAGTCCAGAAATGTGATTTTTGCATAAAAACTAATAATTATATACTAAAAACTAACTAAATCATACTAAAAACTACCTAAAAACAATGCCAAAAAGCGTATAAATTATCCCCTCATCAGTAATTCTTTAAGACTACCCAACGATGATCCATTTTCTAAGACTTACAATTCAGAATGGAGAAATCGCCTTAATTTTGGCTGAAAAAAATCAGAACTAAAGGCAACCCAATTTCAACAACAACTTCTACCAGAACACTTTCAACCATCAGTACTGTTCATACCCTAGGTCGAGCTGGCCGACCCGAGATGTCCTACAGGCAAAGCGACCGACCTCTTTAGGTTAGGACAACCCGACCTCTTCTCAAAGAGCTCGGCCAAGTCACAGGAAAGCCCAATAAAGGGCCCAAACAGAGGAACACGTCCCGAATCCAAGGGCAGCCCAAAGCCCGTAGAGATAAAGGCGGCTCCCTTGAAGATAAAATGACCTCACTCAAAGATAAGATAAGATAAGATAACTATCTTATCTCCAGAAAGGTCACTCCACACTATTATAAATACACTGGAGCACCCAGGTATAACTCATACTCTGATTCTACTCAATACCTGCTTAATACCCTTGCTAACTTAAGCATCGAAGTCCCTTGCAGGTACCCCCCACCCTTCTGGGACGAAGGATCAGCATCATCACCAAGTCCAATGAGTCAGACACAGCGACTCCGATCACCCCCATCAAGATCGGACTCCGCAGCTCCGACCAGCATAGAAGATCTCATTCGAGATCGGCCTCTAGTTTCAGGTAACCCTCAGAACATTGGCGCCGTTGCCGGGGAACCTGGAAGTCATCCTAGTACCATGGCGGACGACCATGACAACAATTACGGCTCAGATCTAGAGGATAGAACGCTGCACAAAAATGCAGACACTACACCAAAAAATACTCCCCAAATCAACAATAAGGACTCCCCAAACGAGGGAGCCCTGGAGGCATTTCAAGACCAGTTAAAACAACTTGAGGAAGATGCTCTACGTCAACGAGAGGCCGAGAAGGATCTACAAAGAGAAATAAGGCGACACCGGGAATTGGAGAACAAACCCCTAAAACTTGAAGCCGATGTCAAGACTAAAGCCAGCCGATCCACTCCCGAAGTTAGCACCCGCAAGGACTAAGATCCATTCACCAAGGAGATCATGAAGACAAGAATCCCAAAAGACTTTAAACTCCCAGACATGACCTTGTACGATGGCACTACGGATCCCAGTCATCATCTCAGCAACTTCAGAAGAAGAATGAACCTCACCGATGCCTCAGATGCAGTTCATTGCAAAGCCTTTCCAACTACTTTAACAAAAATAGGAATTAAATGGTTCGATAACCTCCCTCCAAGATCCATCTCGAGTTTCGACGACATGGCCAAAAAGTTCCTGGCCAGATTCTCCAACCAAAAGGACAAAGCAAAACATGCGCCGAGCTTACTGGGAATCAGACAAGGAGAGCGGGAAACCCTGCGTAACTACATGGAGAGATTCAACAAAACATGCATGGATATACAAAACCTTCCAACAGAAGCTGCCATCATGGGTCTCATTAATGGCCTGCGAGAAGGGCCTTTTAGTCAATCCATATCAAAGAAGTACCCGACATCTCTGAACGAGGTACAGGAGCGAGCAGAAAAGTACATCAACATGGAGGAAAACTCCCGATTAGGAGAGACCTCAAAAGCAGGGTTCACCCCTCAGGATAAAGACAAAGATTCCAGAAAAAAGAAAGATCAACATGGAGAGAAAGTAAAAAAATACTACAATTACACCCCTCCTCGGGTGTCTCTCGTGGATGTCTACAGAGAGGTCTGTAACATAGAAAAAATACCACCAGCTCGGCCACTCAAAGGCAAAAAAGGAGGAGGAAACCAGGCTGAATATTATGAATACCATCGGATCTGCGGGCACTCCACCAATGAGTGTTTTGACTTAAAAAACATCATAGAAAAGATCGTATGAGAAGGAAAGCTAGACCGATACCTGGCCACCCATGAGGATGAACAAAGGAAAAGAAGAAGAGCAGAAGATGTCGGACCAACTGCGCGATCATCCCGGACGCCAGAAAGACACATCCACATGATACACGGTGGATTCACCGGGGGAGGAATCTTCAAATCATCCTGCAAAAGACATCTCAAAGACGTATATCACGTCGCAGAAAGGAAGGAAGCACCCGACATCCCGGCAATCACTTTTACCAAGGAAGACGCATCTGGCATCGCGACAGGGCATGACGATCCCATGGTCATCACTATTATACTGGCAAACGCAAATCTTCATTGCACACTGATAGACTAGGGGAGCTCTGCCGATAACTTATTCAAAATCGCCTTCGACAAACTCGGCTTGGAAGAAAAAGAACTCAGAGCATATTCGGACAGCCTGTTCGGGTTAGGTGATACCCTGGTTCAACCAATGGGATACATCCCGCTCCACACAACTTTTGGAAAGGGAAGTCAGTCAGGAACACTCAAAATAGATTACATCGTCGTTGACGTAAGCTCAACCTACAATGCCCTAATAGGTCGGGCAACGTTAAATCAACTCGGCGCAATAGTCTCAACTCCGCATCTATGCATGAAATTCCCAACCACAGAAGGAATAGCCACAGTAAAGGCAGATCAGAAGATGGCGCGCTGCTGTTACAACGAAAGTCTAAACCTCAGAGGTAGGGGAAAGAATTTCACACAATCGAGCTCGGTGGAGTTCGGAAGCAGGAGGAGCTCCGTCCACAACCTGAAGGAGAAATAGAGAAAATCCAAATCGGAAACACCCCGGACCAAATAACCATCGGCATACTCCTAAAAGGGGACATAAAAGAATCAATCATACAGTTCCTACGCGACAATGCCGACCTCTTTGCGTGGAAAGCCGCAGACATGCTAGGCATAGATCCCAAACTAATGTGCCACAAGCTAGCAGTCTACCCAGGATCTCGGCCGGTACAACAAAGGCGCAGAAAGCTAGGACCAAAACGCTCTCAAGGAGTGGAAGAACAGGTACGAGCTCTACTGGAGGCAGGCTTCATAAGAGAAATCAAATACCCGCTATGGCTTGCTAATGTCGTTTTGGTAAAAAAGTCAAATGGGAAGTGGAGAATGTGCACCGACTATACCGATCTCAACAAAGCTTGCCCGAAAGATCCTTATCCACTCCCAAATATTGACGCAATAGTAGATGCCTCCTCCGGATACAAATACCTCTCCTTTATGGACGCATACTCGGGATATAACCAAATCCCAATGTACCCACCCCACCAAGAAAAAACCTCTTTCTTAACCCCAAAGGCAAATTACTGCTACATTGTTATGCCCTTCGGTCTCAAAAACACGGGAGCCACTTACCAAAGATTAATGAACAAAGTTTTTTCGGATCACATCGGAAAGATCATGGAGATCTACGTAGACGACATGCTAATGAAGACGCAAAATGAAGAGATGTTATTATCCGACCTGACACAAGTATTCAACACCATAAGACGACACGGCATGCGATTCAATCCCACAAAATGTACCTTCGTAGTAGAAGCTGGTCAATTATTGGGTTTTATGATCATACAGAGGAATCGAGGCAAACCCGGACAAGTGCAAGGCCGTACTCGACATGAAAAGCCGACTTGTATCAAAGAGGTACAACAACTCAACGGGTGGTTGGCAGCCTTGTCCAGATTCCTGGCGGGATCCGCAATAAGATCTCTCTCCTTCTACGCCACTCTAAGGAAGGGAAAGGAGTTTGAATGCACAGTTGAATGCAAGCAAGCCTTCTAAGACTTCAAAAAATTTCTGGGATAGCCACCTATATTAAGTCGGCCACGGGAAGGGGAACCACTCATCTTATACCTCGCAGTGGGAAATTGGGGAATAGCCTCAGCACTGGTCCGAGAAGACAACAGTGGGCAACAACCCATATACTTTATCAGCAAACCGTTACAAGGGTCCGAGCAGATAGAAAAGTTTGCTTACACTCTCATAATAACATCTCGACGAATTCGCCCATATTTTCAGTCTCACACCATTAAAATTCGGACCAACCAGCCCATAAAAGGAATCTTACAGAAAACAGACTTTGCCGGCAGAATCTTGCAATGGGCAGTCGAGTTATCCGAATTCGACCTTCAATACGAAGCTTGGACGGCCATCAAATCTCAATATCTGGTCGACTTCATTCCAGAATTTATGGACACACAGGAAATCCCCATAGAATGGAATCTGTACGTGGATGACTCCTTAAATAAAACGAGAAGTGGCACAGGCGTAATAATTGAAAGCGACCAGGGGACCCAGATCGAACTCTCCCTCAAATTTGGGTTCTCTGCCTCAAACAATCAAGCGGAATATGAGGCACTACTAGCTGGTTTGAAGCTGGCTAGAGAGGTTGGAGCTCAAAAACTTATCATCTTCAGTGACTCACAGGTAGTCACTTCACAAATAACAGGCAGCTACCAAGCCAAAGATTCCACTATGAAAAAGTATCTGAACAAAACCAGGGAACAGCTCGGACAACTCGGAGAGTATGAGATTCGACACATACCCCGAGAACAGAATGCCGGGGCCGATGCACTCTCAAAACTAGCCAGCACCAAACTTGGAGGCAACAATAGAAGCCTTATCCAAGAAATTCTATAGAAGCCATCAATCTCAGAGGAAGAAAAGGTCCTAGCCATAGCAGGTCGCGATCAGGGATGGATGACCCCCATAATTAATTACCTCACAACAGAGGCCCTCCCTACAGATGAGAAAGAGGCAAAGAGGTTAAAACAGGAAGCACAATACTATACCATCATAAATAATACTTTATACAAAAGAGGGATTTCAGCACCATTGCTAAAAAGCGTACCTTCTTCCAACACTAAGGATATCTTAGAAGAAGTACACAGTGGCATTTGTGGCAATCACCTCGGAGTGCAAGCACTCGCCAAAAAAGTACTACGGGCAGGATTCTATTGGCCAACCCTACAAAAAGAAGCCACAGAATTTGTAAGGACATGTACACCATGTCAAAAGCATGCCAACTTCCACACCGCTCCGCCAGAGGAGCTCATCAGCGTAACCTCACCTTGGCCATTTGCAAAATGGGGACTCGATCTCCTCGGACCTTTCCCTCAAGGGTCAGGACAAGTCAAATTTCTCATAGTAGAAATATACTACTTCACAAATGGATCAAGGCAGAACCCCTAGCCAATGCCACAGCTCAAAGAAGTCAGAAATTCCTATATAGAAACATCGTCACAAGGTTCGGAATCCCATACTCCATCACTACAGACAATGGTACCCAGTTCACAGACGCAGGCTTCAGAAAACTAGCGGCCGACCTGAATATAAAACAACAATTCACATCTGTTGAGCACCCCCAAGCCAATGGACAAGCCGAAGCTGCTAACAAAGTTATATTAGCAGGGATAAAACGGAGATTACAGGATGCAAAGGGAGCCTTGGCCGAGGAGCTCCCACAAGTCCTATGGGGGTACCGAACGACTCCACATTCCACGACAAAGGAGTCACCCTTCCGATTAGCTTACGGAATGGAGGCAATGATTCCAGTGGAGGTCGAAGAAGGATCACCCAGAGTAATCCATTTTAGCGAAAAAGTCAATTCCCAATTTCAAAGGGAAGAGCTCGACTTACTTCCAGAAATCTGAGAGAAAGCTCGGATAAGGGAAGAGGCGCTGAAAAGACGAATGGCCTCCAGATACAACCGAAAAGTAATATAGCGGGACTTCGTTGAAAACGACCTTATCCTAATCCGAAACGATATAGGAACAACTCGACCTGGAGAAGAAAAGCTGGCAGCAAACAGGAAAGGACCCTTCTGAGTCATAGAAGTATTGGGAAAGGGCTACTACAAACTTTCCGAACTCGACTCTTTTTCCTGAAAAAGGATTTTTTAACGAGGCTCCCCGCCAAGACTTACAAATCACCCGACTTAGGAAATTCACTCCTCGTGTATATTTGCATTTTCTTTTAATAAAATTTGTTCAGATTCTCTACAAACGCTCAAGTCGTATTATTCTGAAAACATTCATCACCCGATTATAAAGCTACAGATCGACAAAAAGTGAAAATCGAATTCACTATGCGATCACGATAAAAACGAGG
This sequence comes from Arachis duranensis, assembly GCF_000817695.3. NCBI lineage: Eukaryota > Viridiplantae > Streptophyta > Magnoliopsida > Fabales > Fabaceae > Arachis > Arachis duranensis. Next base: position 72,680,776 of record NC_029781.3, read on the forward strand.
GCTAAAAACCCAAATTCTACAAAATCGGCAAAGATGAAAACAAAATAATGCAAGAAGTTATAGAAAGTGATCCATAGAAAGGACCTGACAAGGACCTAATAAAATGGATTGCTATAAAATAACTTAAAGACTGGCTGGCACAAAAAGTTGGACCAGCCACAACAACCCAAGTTATAAGTAAAGCCCTGGAAAGAGGTCTGGCCAACCCTATAAAAGAGGATTACTATAACATCGAAGAGCCCGACATGAGGAAGTCGGACTCCTACAAAAGTTACAAAAGATAAATCCTAAAAGAGACTTGAACAAAGTCCAAAAAAGAGGATTATCAAGTAACTCGACAGGGCCCGACGTGACAAAGTCGGCCCGGAAAGATAAAGTTACAAAAGATAAATCCTGAAAGAGACTTGAACAAAGTCCAAAAAAGAGGATTATCAAGTAACTCGACAGGGCCCGACATGACAAAGTCGGCTCAGAAAGATAAAGTTACAAAAGATAAATCCCTGAAAGAGACTTGAACGAAGTCCAAGAAAGAGGATTATCAAGTAACTCGACAGGGTCTGACGTGACAAAGTCGGCCCGGAAAGATAAAGCTACAAAAGATAAATCCCTGAAAGAGACCTGCACAAGGTCCAAGAAAGAGGATTATCAAGTGACTTGACAAAGCTTGACATAACGAAGTTGGTCCAAGATACAAAGCTACAAAGGTAACCCCTGAAAGAGCCCTGAACAAAGTCCAAGAAAGAGGAGTACCGAGTAATTTGACAGGAACCGACACGATAAAGCTACCCTTGGAAGAGACCTTAAGTAAGGAAGGGCTACAAACAAACAAAAACCAAGTTGAAAAATCGGCAATCTCAGTATTACGATAAACAACAGTTTAAGATTGATGAGAGCAGCGTCAGGCCAAAGAATCAAGTTAATCATGACAGATAAAAACCTACGAAGGTGCCAAGACGAGTGCAAAGAAGACAAGATACAAATACTAAGTTATGATAACATTACGCTTTAGAGGGCACCAAAATCAGCCCAGGAAGCTTGAAAGTCACTTTGTTTTTCAAAGCAAAGTTGCTAAACAAGCAACAGAAGTATCAACAGTCAACAAAACACCATTTACAAAACAAAGGAGTTCAAAGCCCACAGGCCGGGCTATACACAAATTCATCAGAAATAATCAAAGAGAGTCCAAAGGTTTCCCAGTAGCAGCATCCCGGGGTGAAGGAGGACGAGTCTGAAGAGGCACTGCATCTACCATCCCATCATCTCGATTCAGGATCTGAACATCAGGATCGGACTCAGGTTGAATGACTTCAGCAGCCTGAGAAGAAGAGGGCGGCACAACAGAGACTTTGGTAGAAGGAACAGGAGGAGGCTCAACATCATCATCATCAGGGTCCTCGGGAACAATTTTGCCATCCTTCACAATATTATCCAAGCTAAACAAGGCAAGGTCAGCCTCCGGGGCAATAACCCGAACTTGTTCCTTCAGGTTCTCATAGGCAGCGGTTACGCTGTCCACAAGATGACCCTGGAGCTCGGAATAATCAATCCAGACCGACTCTAGCTCATCCCGAATACGCATCACTTCTCGGTAGGATGCGACATAGCTTTCTTTGTGCTTCAAAGCCACATCCTCAGCCAATCGCACAAAGGCCGCCAGGGCAAGAGAGCTGGCCTTCTCCCCTTCCAGCTCCTTTTTCAGTTGAGTCACCTCCGCTTCAAAATCCTCCTTGAGACCCTTCATCCGATCAAATTCTCGCTTAGCTTCCTCCATAAAAGCTTTGGTAGCATGCAGAGGTAGATTTTGGGCAGTGTGATACAAAGCAGCTCACATATGGGCCATCTTGACACTACTCCGAGTTATAAAATCCATGTGATGAAGGAGAGATACGTCATCCATTGAAAGAGCACCATAAGGTGTGATCTGTTGGTCCACAAAACCAATAGGATCAAAATCTGGGGCATCTAGATTGAAAGGTTCAACAGTTCGAGGTCTTTTTGGAGGAGGGGTGGCCGAAGAAGAAATCACAACAGCGGTAGAAGACTGAGGGGGATCCACTAAACGGACCCGAGGTGTAGGGATCATTCTCCTCGGGCCAGGAGAGCTCGACACGGATGGCTTCAAAGGAGCTTGGGAAGCTCCTTCTCCATCAGCCCGGGCCAAGATGTTTTGAGCCGCAGTAGCTTTCCTCGCCTTCTTGAAGGCCTTCATGGCATCATTATTCTTGGCCATCTCTGCAAAATGAAGCCACAACAATTTATCACACTAGGAAGAAAAATAGGAGAAAAACAAAGATAACAAGATATATCAAGGCAGTACCCAAAGCAGTTCGAATAAGGGACGGATCTCCCAAAGACTTTTTAGTATCCAAATGGGGAGGTTCTCCCCAAATATCCTCCAAAACACTCACAAAGGACTGCTCGACCTCGCTCAACATCTCCCAAGTATATCGGGATACCACTACATTCCTCTGCCACTCTAAGGGAAAGCAGGGCTCATTATTTTCATCCAGAAAGAAAGGTCGGGCTCCTTCAACAGCCCGAACCTTAAAGAAGTAGTTCTTAAAATCCCAGAAAGATTCGTCATACATGGAAAAGACCTTGTGTCCCTGGGCAGACCTAAAAGAAATCCAAGAAGCTTTCTTCTTGGTAGTCCCAGGTTTGGTCAACACAAAAAGATATAGAAAAAGAGTTTAAGAAGGCATAACACCAAATTCTTGACAAACAAGCTGAAAAATCTTTATGAAGCCCCATGAATTCGGATGGAGCTACGAAGGGGCTACATTACAATACCATAACAGGTCAGTTTCAAAAGAAGTAAAAGGAAAAGTGATGTTCATTTGGCTAAAAAAGAAGTCACAAGCATAGAAGAAGGGACGCTCCCCCTGGATCAGGACTGGGAAGCAGACTCCATCACCAGAATCGGGTGCTACCAACTCATAATTGCCCTCCTGATCCGCACTGCTACAGACACGATGATACTTTCTAAGCGTCGCACAAAATTCTGAATCAACTAAAGAAACACACAGCAAGATAAGAGAGTCTAGCCAATCGAACATCCCTTCGGGAACCTCAGAAGACGCCTCGACAATGTTTTTTCGGAAGACATGGCCAACTAATCCTACAAAGCAAGAAAAAGATTGGGTTACTAAAAAGGCAAAGACATCCCAGACGAAATCAAAACAACTCTGACAGCACATTCCAGCACGGTACAGCAGATAAAAAGGAAAACCCCAGGACACAACCCAAGGTCCAGAGGCATCCTTTGGAGGCAATCAGGGAATAAAGATTTAGGAAAATCTACAAGACTAATGTCTCAACAGAAACCCTTTCCAAGAAAAACAAATGCGAAAAAGATCAAATGAGTCACCAAAAGAAAAGGCTACAACAGTTCAAGAATCGGCAGAAGCATACAAAGCCCTAAAGAGCCAAACCAAGAAAATACACTCAGAAGCATATATAAGGTCAAAAGGGAAAAAGCATGCATCACAGTAACAAACCAGGCGCAACAAAAATTCAAGCTTTCCAACATGCACTCAGTCAAAATCAAAGCTTCAAAATCAAAACACAACACAGCAGAAGTAAACGGCGAAGGGAAAGCAAAACCAACCTGAGAAAGGAGAAGAATACGCAAGAGGGTTGAAGATGAGGAGGTTAGAGATCGCCGTCAAAAGCACTTACAATCGCCGAACAAACGTTGCAAGAAGAAACACCAAGGAATGTAGGTTTTCAAAAAAAAAACAGAAGGAGAGGAGAAAAAAGAGAAGTCACAGCAAAAATAGATGAGGAGAGAAAACATTTCTTAAGAGTAAAGTTCAAAATAAAAGCCAAGAGAAACGGAGCATCAAAAACCAATTAATGGGGCATTAAAAATCCTCGCACGTTCCCAAGGCCAGGACGCTAATCCAAAAGCGCACATTTTTAAAAGGAAGCGAAACGTTCTGCATTCAAAAAAGGAGAACTCTACAAAAAGAAATCAATAAAATGCTCGAGTTCGACTTCACCAAAGAAGGATCGAAGTCCTAAAACTAAAGACTCGACCTCAAAAAGGATGACCAAGCTCGAGCAGGGGCACTGTTCATACCCTGGGTCAAGCTGGCCAACCCGGGATGTTCTACAGGCAAAGTGACCGACCTCTTTGGGTCAAGACAACTCGACCTCTTCTCAAAGAGCTCGGCCAAGTCACAGGAAAGCCCAATAAAGGGCCCAAATAGAGGAACACGTCCCGAATCCAAGGGCAGCCCAAAGCCCGTAGAGATAAAGGCGGTTCCCTTGAAGGTAAGATGACATCACTCAAAGATAAGATAAGATAAGATAACTATCTTATCTCCAGAAAGGTCACTCCACACTATTATAAATACACTGGAGCACCCAGGTATAACTCATACTCTGATTCTACTCAATACCTGCTTAATACCCTTGCTAACTTAAGCATCGGAGTCCCTTGCATGTATCCCCCACCCTCCTGGGACGAAGGATCAGCATCATCACCAAGTCCAACGAGTCGGACACAGCGACTCTGATCACCCCCATTAAGATCGGACTCCGCAGCTCCAACCAACATAGAAGATCTCGTTCAAGATTGACCTCTAGTTTCAGGTAACCCTCGGAACAAGTACCAACCTTCTCAACCATACAATTCACCCCCCAATTCCTCAGAAGCCCTCAGCCTTGGAAGTAGCATTAGTAGAACTCTCCAAAAACACAAGTAACTTCATGTAGGAATGAAGAACGAAACTCTTGCGCAATCTAGAATTTTGACAAATAAATTCCCGTTGTAAGTATAGCTTCTAGACCGACAAGAATTCCCTTCTTATAAAAGTTTTGGTTGTCACAAGAAACAAACCCCTCGGGTTATCTTCTCAAGGAATTGTAGGGAGGTGTTCTTATTATTGGTTATGCAAAGGTATATTTTGGGGTTTTCAAAAGGGTTGAACAAGTAGCGTAAAATAACAAGTACTTAAAATAATAACTAATAAAGCTCTTGGCAAGGTATGAGAATTAGAATTCCTATCCTAGTTATCCTTATCAATTGTGATGAGGATTGGATTTTTCTCGCACTTTGTTAACCTCTAACTATGAATGTAAGTTAAGTGGATGAATTAATTTTGATTCCTCAGGTCCTAGTCTTTCCTTAGGAAAGGCTAGAGTTATTAGAACTCGAATTAATTCTTGAAGAATTCCAATTTTCAATCAACAATGAGTTTGATAACTCAAGCGTCTCCAATGACTCAACCAAAGCCAAAAGAGAAAAATCTATAATTCTGAAATACCTCAAATTGAATTAATAAAGATATCAAATGTAACATGGAGAAGTTCATAAGCCAATTTGGCAACATAAGTCATTAATAAATAAAAGCATTAAAGTATCTCAAAGTAGAAGAGAAGTCAAAATAAAGGAATATTGAACCTGGAGCTTGATGAGCGGATATTTTATACGCTTTTTGAGGGTAATTTCATGTAGATTTTAGTATGTTTTAGTTAATTTTTAGTAAAATAATATTATTTTTAGGCAAAAATCATATTTCTGGACTTTACTATGAGTTTGTGTGTTTTTCTGTGATTTCAGGTATTTTCTGGCTGAAATTGAGGGAGCTGAGCAAAAATCTGATTTAGGCTGAAAAAGGATTGCTGATGCTGTTGGATTCTGACCTCCCTGCACTCGGAATAGATTTTTTGAAGCTACAGGAGTCCAATTGGCGCGCTCTCAATTGAATTGGAAAGTAGATATCCAGGACTTTCCAGCAATATATAATAGTCCATACGTTGCGCAAAGATAGATGACGTAAACTGGCATTCAACGCAAGTTTCATGTTGCAGTCTGGCATCCAGCGCCAGGAACAGGTTACAAGTTGGAGTTCAACGCCAAAAACACGTTACAACCTGGCGTTCAACTCCAGAAACAGCCCAGGCACGTGAGAAGCTTAAGTTTCAGCCCCAGCACACACCAAGTGGGCCCCAGAAGTGGATTTCTGCACCAATTATCTTAGTTTACTCATTTTCTGTAAACCTAGGTTACTAGTTTAGTATTTAAACAACTTTTAGAGACTTATTTTGGATCTCATGACATTTTTAGATCTGAATTTTATACTCTTTGACGGCATGAGTCTCTAAACTCCATTGTTGGGGGTGAGGAGCTCTGCAGCGTCTTGATGAATTAATGCAATTATTTTTGTTTCCCATTCAAACATGCTTGTTCCTATCTAAGATGTTCATTCGCGCTTCACTATGAAGAAGGTGATGATCCGTGACACTCATCACCTTTCTCAATCCATGAATGTGTGCCTGACAACTACCTCCGTTCTACATCAGATTGAATGAGTATCTCTTAGATTTCTTAATCAGAATCTTCGTGGTATATGCTAGAATTGATGGCGGCATTCATGAGAATCCGTAAAGTCTAAACCTTGTCTGTGGTATTCCAAGTAGGATTCAAGGATTGAATAGCTGTGACGAGCTTCAAACTCGCGATTGCTGGGCGTGATGACAAACGCAAAAGAATCAATGGATTCTATTCCGACCTGATCGAGAACCAACAGCTGATTAGCCGTGCTGTGACAGAGCATTTGGACCATTTTCACTGAGAGGATGGGAAGTAGCCATTGACAATGGTGACACCCTACATAGAGCTTGCCATGGAAGGAACTTTGCACTTTTGCATGAGAGGAATATTATGTTACAGGAATTCAAAAGACAAAGCATCTCCAAAACTCCAACATATTCTCCATTATTGAGTAATAATTACTTATTCAAAACACTTTCACTTTTTACAATTAAATCCAAGTAACCTTAATGGCATCCTGACTAAGATTAATAAAATAACCATAGCTTGCTTCAAATCAACAATCTTCATGGGATCGACCCTTACTCACGTAAGGTATTACTTGGACGACCCAGTGCACTTGCTGGTTAGTGGCACGAGTTGTAAAAAGTGTGATTTACAATTTCGTGCACCAAGTTTTTGGCGCCGTTGACGGGGATTGTTTGAGTTTGAACAACTAAAGGTTTATTTTGTTGCTTAGATTAGGAATAATTTATTTTTGTTGCTATAGAGTCATTAAATTCTGAATCCTCTATTTTCTTTTCAAAAATTTTTTTAAAAAATTATTTTTTTTATCAATTTTTAATTTTTTTTCGTGAGTTCAGTGTCTTGTTCTAAGTTTGGTGTCAATTGCATATCTTGTATTTTCCTTTAAATTTTCGAATTAGTGTTCTTTGTTTTTCCTTGATCTTCAAATTGTTCTTGTCAATTTTTCTTGTTTGATCTTTGGTTTGTCTTGTTCTGTGTCTTCTCTTGTTTTTCTTGTGCTTTTTCAAAACATTAGTTTTCAAAAAAAAAATTATTTTTATCTATAAAAATAATACATCTTTAAAACACGTTACATTTATAGCTCAGTTGGCTAGAGCGTTGGCTTATGTTCTTGGCAATTGGGTATCCTCTTTTTAAAATCTCTTTCAAAAATCATTTTTCTTTGATTGAATCTTATGCCAAACTTTAAGTTTGGTGTTTTATTGTTAATCTTTTTTATAATTTTTGAAAATTTTATTGAAGTTTTCTAAAAATTTTAAGTTTGGTGTTCTTTCTTTTGTTCTTGTTGTTCTTGTGAATCTTCAAAATGTTCTTGAGTCTTCTTTATGTTTTGATCTTAAAATTTTTAAGTTTGGTGTTCTTTGATATTTTCCTTCCAAAATTTTCGAAAACAAAGAGCATTAGATCTAAAAATTTTAAGTCTTGTGTCTTTTGTGTGTTTTTCTCTTTCATCATAAAATTCAAAATTCAAAAAAAATCTTTTCTAACTATTTTTATGCTACTTTTTCGAAATTTTTTTTATAAAAATGCGTATTGGTGCTTAAGCCGGCAGTGCCGACTCTAGTCTGTTCAGTACCGCGTATTTTGGAAAATGAGATTTTGAAAATTAAATTTATTGTTTTGAAAAGACAAAAATAATTTAGAATCGAAAACCGGACACTAATCTTAAAGGTTTTGGCCCAAAGTAAAGCAAATGGACCTAAAACGCTAACGGATTGGACCGGATCTAAATTGAACCCAAGGCCCAACATATATATGCTCATTAAACGAGCATTTCAGCTCATTTTTACCCAAAATAAGAAAAGGGGCGCTGGTAAGGGAAGAGAGGAGAAGAGGGGTTTTACTATTCACCTCCTCCTTCAAAATTTCATAACTTTTGATCCGGAGTTCCGATTGACAAGCCATTTGTGACCACGCAAAGCTCTCGTCGAGCCCGTCATTTCTAATAAAGTATTGTTGGTAAGATTTTAAAACTCAAACTCCAGTTTCCTACCCTAGCTTTTGTGCATTTTTTTCAGAGTGGGTGCAGTTAGACATCTTCTACTATGGGCTTACAGAAAGAGCTCAGATTTCTCTAGACCACTCAGCTGGTGGATCTATACATATGAGAAAGACAATAGAAGAAGCTCAAGAGCTCATTGATACAGTTGCCAGAAATCAACATCTGTACCTAAGCAGTGAACCTTCCATGAAAGAAGAGGCTAAAACAGTAACTGCTGAAATGAGTCATGCAGAACAAGTTACAGAATTCAATCAGCAATTGGATTTTCTAACAAAATAGTTAGCCAAATTCAAAGAGATATTACAAGAAACAAGAATGGCTAATATGAATATGGAAGTGCAATTGAAGCAAACAGAACAGCAATTATCAAAATAAATAACAGAAGAGTGCCAAGCAGTTCAATTAAGAAGTGGAAAAACATTAAATACCTCACTTCAAGACAGCAGGAAGCCAAGAAATGAGCAAACTACCCAAAATCCCTCTGAGGACAGTAAGAGCCCAGAGAGGAATAATGCTGGCGCTCAAACGCCAGAGAATGGGTGGAAAGCTGGCGTTGAACGCCCAAACTATGCTCAGTCCTGGCGTTCAATGCCAGAAACAAGCAATGATTTGGCATTGAACGCCCAAAGGGAGCACAGTTCTTGCGTTCAGACGCCAGAAACAAGTAAGGAGTTGGCGTCTAACGCCACTCCAGCTTCCACCCTTGGCATTCAAATGCCAGTGGGGGATCAGACACATACAAGTGCTGAAAATAACCCATCTAAAAAGGCTTCTCAACCTACATCTGTAGGCAATAAATCTGCAGAAACTAAGGTTGAGGAATACAAAGCCAAAATGCCTATCCTCAAAAACTCCGCCAAGCGGAACAGGATAAGCAATTTTCCCGCTTTGCAGACTATCTCATGACTCTTGAAATAAAGATTCCGTTTACAGAGGCACTTGAGCAAATACCCTCTTATGCTAAGTTCATGAAAGAGATCTTAAGTCATAAGAAGGATTGGAGGGAAACTGAAAAAGTTTACCTCACTGAAGAATGCAGTGCAGTCATTCTGAAAAGCTTATATGAGAAGCTTAAAGATCCGGAAAGCTTTATGATACCATGCACATTAGAAGGTACTTGTACCAAGCAAGCTCTATGTGATCTTGGGGCAAGTATTAACCTAATACCTGCAGCTACTATCAAAAAGTTTGGGTTGACTGATGAAGTTAAACCAAACCGGATATGTCTCCAACTTGCTGATGGCTCCATTAAATACCCATCAGGTATGATTGAAGACATGATTGTCAAGGTTGGGCCATTTGCCTTTCCCACTGACTTTGTGGTACTGGAAATGGAGGAGCATAAGAGTGCAACTCTCATTCTCGGAAGACCTTTCCTAGCAACTGGTCGAACCCTCATTGATGTTCAAAAAGGGGAAGTAACCCTGAGAGTCAATGAGGATGAGTTCAAGTTTAATGTTGTCAAAGCCATGCAGTATCCAGACACCCAAAATGAATGCATGAGCGTTGATATTATTGACTCTCTGGTAAAAGAAGTCAATATGGCTGATAGTCTCGAATCAGAGCTGGAGGATATCTTTAAAGATGTTCAGTGATGTGTGGAAAGCGATCCAACACAAAACTCACCGGCAAGTGTACCGGGTCGCATCAAGTAATAAAAACTCACGGGAGTGAGGTCGATCCCACAGGGATTGAAGGATTGAGCAATTTTAGTTTAATGGTTGATTTAGTCAAGCGAATCAAATATTGGTGGAGTGGTTTATCATTAACAGAAACTAAATTGCTTGAAATGTAAAGGGGGAGGGGAGAATTGCAGTAAATTAAAGAACAGGAAAGTAAAAGATGTTGAATCTTAAAGAACAAGAAATTAAATGACTGAAACTTAAAGTGCAAGAAATGTAAATTACAGTAACTTAAAATGCAAGAAATGTAAATTACTTGAATGGAAAAGGGAATTTAAGGATTGGGGCTTGAATGTAAAAGGGATTTGAGGACTGGGATTGCAGAATCTAAACGCAGAGAAAGTAAATTGTAACAATTAATAAAGCAGAAATTGAATTGGAAGCAATGAAGGCTCAAACAGAAATTGAAATTAAAGTGCAGCAAGGTTCACAGAAGAACCAAAAGTAAATTGGGATCTCAGGGTTCAAGAGACTAGGTAGCAGAGCCTAGATCTCAATTACCTGCCTAGATCCAAGTTCACAAAGCAATTGACAAGAAATTGAAGAAGAAGCAGTAAAGGAATTGTAATTAAACTCAATTATGCAGAAAAGGAATTAAAGAGATTTTGAATGGAGATTGAGACAGAATTTCCTCAATTCTTCACACCCAAAACTCAAAACAAGAAAAGTAAAAATGCTCAAGCAAGAACGAGGAAGAAGAGAGATCAATTCTCCTCCCCAATTCTCTGAAATCTTAGTGAAGTCTCTAGTCTCTAAGAGAAAGTTCAAAAGCTCAAAATAAAAGTAAAGGTTCAAAGGAAAATTCAAAGTTCAAAAGTCAAATAAAAGTGAAAAGTCCCTTCAAACTAGCTCCTATTTATACACTTTCCATCTTTGGATCTTAAGATTTGGATGGGCTTTTGATTTGGTGAAGAAATGAATTTTATTGGATTTTTAATCCAATTTTAGCCCATGAAGAAAGTAGCTCCCAGNNNNATTCAATTTTTAGCCCAAAACAATTTGCTTCCAGGAGGCTGCCCTGCCCTTGTGGAGGGCAGGGCAGAAAATGATGCATCTGGCTCATTGGTGCGTGCGTGTGATGCGTTGGTGCGTGCAGGACGCTGCCCTGCCCTCGCGAAGGGCAGGGCAGAACTTCTTGGTGCGCCAAAATGGTGCCCGTGCGTGCTGCTGGTGCTGCCGAGACTTCCCCTGGTGCGCCAGAATGGTGCGCTGGCCGTGCACCACAAGATGCTGCCCTGCCCTTGCGGAGGGCAGGGCAATGTTTCCAAATTGAAGCCCCGTGTTCGATCCTTGTGTGACGCGCACGCTACCTCTTTTCTTTGATTTTCTTGGCACCAAAGTAAGGCTTAGTTTCTTGCTTCCTCATGGTGCTGTGTTCGATCCTTGTGGCAAGCAATGGTGAACTTTGTCTTTGAATTTTTCCCTTTGAAGAGCCCGATACTGCCCTTGTGGAGGGCAGCGCAACGTTTTTACTTTCCTTGATCCAAGGCACAAATTTGTGCTCTGCCCTTGTCGTGGGCAGGGCAGCGTTGCCTCTCAAGATTCATTTCCTTATGTTGCCCTCCTAGAGGGCAGTGTGCCCTTGTGGAGGGCAATGCTTGCACTCCTCCTTTATGCGCCACACCTTTTTCCTTGAGCCACGCATTCTTAAGCCACGCTTCCTCTTTTCTTCTTTTCTTTACCTACAATAAACCAAAACAACTACTCAAAGTATCACTACATTCACAAAGCTTATAAATCAATTAAAATTTAATTAAAATTAGCTTAAACCTCATGAGTTAGCATCAATTTAATGGTAGTTGCTTGATTTAAAGAAGTTGTGCATTTTCATTCCAAATCACTTACTTAGGATGTAAGAAAGTGCATAAAGACTAATAAAACAAGTGAAATTAGCTTGAAAAATGGGTATATGATGACTTGTCATCACAACACCAAACTTAAATCTTGCTTGTCCCCAAGAAAGCATCAAAACTAAGAGAAAATGATATGAACAAGAAAAGAATACATATCCTTATTAGGCAAATAGCAGAACTTGATTTATGGAGCCTTTATGCAGACAATGATAACTCAATTATTGTTGCTGTTACATAATATACATCTTTCCTCAAAGGCTTGCTAAACTTGCTGTTATAAGACTTACTTTTTAATTACTCCCTTGCTATCTTTTCTTTCTTATAATGCTTAACAAGCTTATTCTTTTGGAGGTTTGGTGTCTAATGTTGCAGCAGTAGCCTTTGGCTTTATTTTCTTTTCTTTTGCTCAACATCTTTCCACCACAGACACATTGCTCACTAATTCTTCCTAGGATCATTGATGCCCAGCATCTCTTTGGATCACTAAGTGCTTTGTATCTAAGCTGCTCTTTATTGTGGATTTTCAATTGGCCATCCCAAATCAGTTGATCTAAGTGACCGGGTTTCAAAATACCCCTTAGAATTTACTTATCCAAGCATATCTTAGTACAAGAACACCACAGGCATATGTCCTAGGGTCCAAGCTATTGGTGTCCAACCTTTATTCTTTGTTTTTCTTGCCACTTTGGCTTTTTCTTCTTCCTTTTCTTTCTGTTTTTGTTCCCAAGGGCTTTTTCTTTTATTGATAAGAATCTTTATAACAGCAAGCTAACTCACACTTTAATGAAAATGATATTATGCAACAATTATTTCATGAGTTATGCATTTAATCAAACACAAATACCACCATTAACTTCCATTCTTACTTATGCAACATTGGATATTTCACTTTTCAATTCAAACAATTTTCTTTTATTCAAGCATGTGGGAAACAAAACAAAATTTAGCTAAGTGATGGATACAAGCAACATGCAGATTTAGCATACTTAATCAAATAACTTCACTTGCAACTAGATAAACACTTTAGCAGGATATATAATGGTTTCCATGTTCAAAACAATTCACAACAGCAAGGATTAAGTTTGGATACAACCTTTGAAGTTGCAGCCCTTTGATTCTTCCTTCTGTTGTGTTTTCTTTGAGTTAAGATGCACAATATCTTCAATTGTTGACTCATATCCTGCATAATTCTCAAAGTTGCTTGCTTCTCAAGCCCTTAATTACTTGGTTAGTGTGGCTCTTGGTTTTATTTAGGTGTGAGAACACCAAACTTAATTGTTTGCCACTGCTTCTGATGCAACAGTTAACCATATATGAAACCTTGTGTCCTTGCTAAAGGTTATGAAATTAAAGCTAGAAAGAAGTTAAACAGTTGAATAATGTGTTTGGTTGCTTGGAGCTAGCATCATGTTCTTTTATTGTCATTAGCTTGACATCTTCATTTTTGTTTCAAGAGGGATTCAGGTTCTGGACCTCCTTCTCTTTGTTCCATTGCCCTCCTAGGTACAATTTTGCTCTATGTCCATTTGCAGTGAATTGGTTCTTTGTTGCTTCATCTAGTAATTCGATGCTTCCATAAGGAAAGACCTTAGTTACCAAATATGGACCAGTCCATTTAGACTTAAGCTTGCCAGGGAATATCTTGAGTCGTGAGTTGTATAAGAGTACTTGTTGTCCAGGTTTGAATTCTTTCTTCAAAATCTTCCTGTCGTGCCATCTCTTGGCTTTTTCCTTGTATATCTTGGTATTTTCATAGGCTTCTAGCCTGAATTCATCCAGCTCATTTAGCTGCAACAACCTTTTCTCCCCTGCTGCTTCAGAATCAAGGTTTAGAAGTTTAGTAGCCCAAAAGGCTTTGTGTTCAAGCTCTACAGGGAGGTGACAAGATTTGCCATATAATAGCTGAAAGGGGGACTTCCCATTGGGAGTTTTGAAAGCTGTCCTATACGCCCAGAGTGCATCTTCCAACTTCCTAGCCCAATCCTTTCTTGTGCTACCTACTGTTTTCTCTAGGATTTTCTTCAGTTCTCTGTTTGCTAATTCCGCCTGCCCATTAGTCTGAGGATGATATGGTGTGGCCACTTTATGAATAACTCCATATTTATGAAGAAGTTTCTCCATTTGTTTGTTACAAAAATGACCACCAACATCACTAACAAGACCCTTGGGTACTCCATATCTAGTGAAAATGTGCTTCTTTAGGAATTGAAGGACAATTTGTGCATCACAGGTAGTTGTGGCTATGGCTTCCACCCACTTTGAAATATACTCCACTGCTACCAAGATATATCTGAAAGAATAAGAAGGGGGAAAGGGTCCCATGAAATCAATGCCCCATAGATCAAACAATTCTACTTCCAAAATGAAGTTCTGTGGCATCTCATTCCTTCTTGTTAATCCTCCTGCTCTCTGGCATTCATTACATTGGTGGACAAACTCTCTGGCATCTTTGAAGATAGTTGGCCAATAGAAACCACTTTGCAATATCTTTGCGGCTGTTCTTTCTAGACCAAAATGTCCACCATAAGCTGAGCCATGGCAATGCCATAATATATCTCTTATTTCACTCTCAGGGACACATCTCCTAATTATTCCATCAGAACATCTTTTGAACAGATAAGGTTCATCCCACAAGAATTTCCTTGCTTCATTGATTAGCTTCTTCACTTGTTGCTTAGTTAATTCTTGAGGTATCTTCCTCCCCACTTTGTAGTTTGCTATATCAGCGAACCATGGTGTTTGTTGGATCAGCAGAAGATGTTCATCTGGGAAGCTTTCATTCACAGGTTGTGAAGCTTCTTGAATTGTCTCTTGTGGCAACCTTGACAAATGGTCAACAACTCGGTTCTCAGTACCTTTCCTGTCCCTTATCTCAATATCAAACTCCTGTAGAAGTAGTATCCACCTGATAAGTCTTGGTTTAGCATCCTGCTTTGACATCAAATACTTGAGGGCAGCATGGTCAGTATAAACCACAATTTTAGATCCTATCAAGTATGATCTAAACATATCAAACGCATAAACTACAGCTAACAATTCCTTCTCTGTTGTGGTGTAATTTTTTTGAGCCTCATTCAACACCTTACTTGCATAATATATGACATGATGCAGGTTTCCCTTTTTTGTCCAAGCACAACACCAATTGCAATATCACTCGCATTACACATGAGTTCAAAGGGTATTTCCCAATCCGGGGGTGTGATAATTGGTGCTGTTGTGAGTTTATGTTTTAAAGTTTCAAAAGCATGCCGACAGTTTTCATCAAAAACAAAAGGGTTATCAATCACTAATAGATTACTCAAAGGTTTAGCTATTTTCGAAAAATCCTTGATAAACCTTCTATAAAATCCTGCATGTCCTAAGAAACGTCTAACAGATTTCACATTAGTTGGTGGGGAAGCTTCTCTATAATTTCCACCTTTGCCTTGTCGACCTCTATCCCTTTTCTTGAAACTTTGTGACCAAGAACAATCCCCTCAGGCACCATGAAATGGCACTTTTCCCAGTTTAAAACCAAATTGGTTTCTTGGCACCGTTTCAAAACAAGAGTTAGATGTTTCAGGCAAGTACTGAAATTGTCACCAAAAACAGAAAAGTCGTCCATGAAAACCTCTAAAAATTTTTCGACCATATCTGAAAAAATGGAGAGCATACACCTTTGAAAAGTGGCTGGGGCATTGCATAGTCCAAATGGCATTCTTCTATAAGCAAAAACTCCAAATGGACAAGTGAATGAAGTCTTTTCTTGGTCCTTTGGATCTACCACTATCTGATTATACCCAGAATAGCCATCCAGGAAGCAATAGTATGCATGACTGGCTAATCTTTCAAGCATCTGATCAATGAAAGGAAGTGGGAAATGATCTTTGCGTGTGGCATCATTCAACCTCCTATAATCAATACACATTCTCCATCCTGTCACAGTTCTTGTTGGAATGAGTTCATTCTTCTCATTAACAATGACTGTCATTCCTCCCTTCTTTGGTACCACTTGGACTGGGCTTATCCATGGGCTATCAGAGATAGGATATATTATCCCAGCATTCCACAATTTCATTACTTCTTTCTGGACAACTTCCTTCATCGCAGGATTTAACCTTCTCTGAGGTTGAACTACTGCTTTGAAATTGTCCTCCAAGAGACTCTCAGGTAATCCTCTTGCTCAGGAGGGTGTTGCATTGACTTGAAAACATTTATGACCATTTGCTCATTGTGTACTCTGAAGATCATCTCCCCCTTTTCCACATCGATAATAGCTCTTGCAGTTGCTAGAAACGGTCTTCCCAGGATGATTGAATTATTTCCTTCTTCTTCAGTGTCCAAGATCACAAAATCCGCAGGAAAGATAAACTCCCCAACTTTTACTAATAGATTCTCCACAATTCCATTAGGTGTCTTGATTGATCTATCAGCCATGACTAGTGACATCCTAGTGGGTGTTTAAGTTCTTCTATCGCAAGCTTTTTCATCATGGATAAGGGCATTAAGTTGATACTAGCTCCAAGATCACAGAGAGCTTTGTCCAAGGCTAGTTTGCCTATGGTGCATGACACTACAAAACTCCCTGGATCTTTAAGCTTTGGTGGGATTCCTTTTTGTAACACAGCGCTACATTCTTCACTGAGCATTTCCGTCTCCTTTTCATTCCAGTCTCTTTTCTTGTTGATGAGCTCCTTTAAAAACTTGGCATACAGAGGCATTTGTTCCAATTCCTCAGCCAAAGGTATGTTGATTTCCAGCTTCTTGAAAGTCTCAAGGAATTTGTGGAAATTTTGATCCTTTGTCTCTTTGTAGAATCTTTGGGGATAAGGCAGTGGGGCTGTCAAGCTTTTCTCCACTTGATGTTGTCTTGGATTTGGTTCTTCCATGATCTGCTTTCCTTTCTTTAGATTCTGTGGCCTATCTTCTTTTTCTTGAGGTTGATTCTGAGGTTGATTGCTTGCTGTTGCATCTTCATCATTGGCTGCCTCTTTTTCAACTTGTTTCTTGTCACTTTCCTTGGGCTTCTTGATGGCTTCTTCATCTTTCAGCAGTATTTTTCCACTCTTCAACTGTATTGCCTTGCATTCCTCTTTTGGATTAGGAATGGTGTCACTTGGTAGTGAGTTTGATGGTTTTTCAATAGAAATTTGTTTGGAGATTTGCCCAATCTGCCTCTCTAGGTTCTTCATGGAAGCTTCTTGGTTCTTTGTTGTTAATTCTTGGTTCTTCATCATCTTTTCCATGAGCATCTCTAGATTAGTGATCCTCTGAGAGTCTTGTGAGATTGGTTGGTTTTGGGGTGTTGATGGATGGTGATAGGTGTTTTGGTTAGTTGGGTGGTTATTGGGTGGATAATGGTTAGAGTTGGGATAAGTGAATTGTGGTTTTCTGTATGAGTTTTGGGTAGCAGTTGGTTGGTTGTTGTGGTTTGTGTTTTTCCAATTGTTTTGAGTTGAGTTCCTTTGCCATGGCTGCTGAATTTGATTGTGGTTGTCTCCCCATCTGAGGTTGGGATGGTTCTTCCAAGAAGGATTGTAAGTATCTCCATAGACTTCATTAGCTCCAGGATTTTGGTTGTGCATGTATTGGACTTGCTCTTACTGTTTCTCTTCTTGAATTTCTTCATTTTGACCCCAAGTAGTTGATGGTTGGCTTGTGGCACTCACTGATGCAACTTGCAGGCCATCAATCCTTTTGGCCATTTGCTCAAATTGTTGTTGAATCTGCTGCTGTATCATTTTATTTTGAGCTAAGATTGAATCCACTCCTTCCAACTCCATTATTCCTCTCCTTTGTGATGGTTGGCGTTGCCTTTGGTGAGCAAAGAAATATTGGTTGTTAGCCACCATATCAATGAGATTTTGAGCTTCCTCTGTAGTTTTCATGAGTTGTAATGAGCCTCCAGCTGAATGATCAAGTGCTTCTTGAGCCTTCAGAGTGAGTCCCTCATAGAAGTTCTGCAGCTTATCCCACTCAATGAACATCTCTAGTGGACATTTCTTCAATAGTGCCTTATATCTTTCCCATGCTTCATATAAATTTTCAGCCTCCATTTGAGTGAACGTCTGCACCTCAGTCTTCAATCTTATGATCCTTTGAGGGGGTAAAATTTGGCAAGAAACTTGCTCACCAAGTCATCCCAAGTGTTGATGCTCTCCTTTGGAAATGTCTCTAGCCATTGAGTGGCTTTGTCTCTGAGAGAGAATGGAAAGAGCAACAACTTGTTGCTGTCAGGAGGCACACCATTGGTTTTCACAATATCACAAATCCTCAAGAAGGTGGATAAGTGTTGATTTGGGTCCTCCAATGGCCCTCCTCCAAAAGAGCAGTTGTTTTGAAACAAAGTGATGAGTTGTGGCTTTAGTTCAAAATTGTTTGCATTGACATTAGGAGTAAGAATGATACTACCACAGTGTATAGCATTTGCAAATGTGTATGAAGCCAGGACTCTTCTTTGTTGTGGGTTATTGTTT
>NC_029781.3:72699249-72703327 GCF_000817695.3 Arachis duranensis
AGGGAAAGATCTTCCTGTACCTGACATACAAACACACAACAATAAACATACAGATCCAGAAAACCAATGAAACTTCAATCTATAGCTAGAATGAAGCTTTAGTTAGTTTAAGCAAAAATTCAAACAGTTAGTGTGTTAGCCAAAATTAAAGCAACAGAAAAGAAGAAGTGCTTGATCTAGATTTCCACTTCACTTAATCATTGTCAATCTATTTCAATCCCCGGCAACGACGCCAAAAACTTGATGTGTGGAAAGCGATCCAACACAAAACTCACCGGCAAGTGTACCGGGTCGCATCAAGTAATAAAAACTCACGGGAGTGAGGTCGATCCCACAGGGATTGAAGGATTGAGCAATTTTAGTTTAGTGGTTGATTTAGTCAAGCGAATCAAATATTGGTGGAGTGGTTTATCATTAACAGATACTAAATTGCTTGAAATGTAAAGGGGGAGGGGAGAATTGCAGTAAATTAAAGAACAGGAAAGTAAAAGATGCTGAATCTTAAAGAACAAGAAATTAAATGACTGAAACTTAAAGTGCAAGAAATGTAAATTGCAGTAACTTAAAATGCAAGAAATGTAAATTACTTGAATGGAAATGGGACTTTAAGGATTGGAAATTCAGGATTCTAACAAGGGTTGAGGATTGGGAATTCAGGATTCTAACAAGGGAAATTAAATTGCAACAATTAATAAAGCAAAAGTTGAATTAGAAATAACTAGAATCCAAACAGAAATGGGAATTAACGTGCAGCAGAGGTTCACAGAAGAACCTAAGAGGAAAATGGGATCTCAGGACTCAAGAGACTAGAAAGCAAAGTCTAGATCTCATAGACTAGATAGCAAAGTCTAGATCTCAATTACCTTCCCAGATCCAAGCCCACAGAGCAATTAACAAGAAATTGAAGAAGAAGCAGTAAAGGAATTGAAATTCAACTCAATTATGCAGAAGAGGAATTAAAGAGATTTTGAATAGAGATTGAGACAGAATTTCCTCAATTCTTCACACCCAAAACTCAAAACAAGAAAAGTAAAAATGCTCAAGCAAGAACGAGGAAGAAGAGAGATCAATTCTCCTCCCCAATTCTCTGAAATCTTAGTGAAGTCTCCAAGAGAAAGTTCAAAAGCTCAAAATAAAAGTAAAGGTTCAAAGGAAAATTCAAAGTTCAAAAGTCAAATAAAAGTGAAAAGTCCCTTAATTACATCAAACTATTTCCTATTTATACACTTTCTATTCTTGGATCTTAGGATTTGGATGGGCTTTTGATTTGGTGAAGAAATGAATTAAATTGGATTTTTAATTCAATTTTTAGCCCAAAACAATTTGCTTCCAGGAGGCTGCCCTGCCCTTGTGGAGGGCAGGGCAGAAAATGATGCATCTAGCTCATTGGTGCATGCGTGTGATGCGTTGGTGCGTGCAGGACGCTGCCCTGCCCTCTCGGAGGGCAGGGCAGAACTTCTTGGTGCGCCAGAATGGTGCCCGTGCGTGCTGCTGGTGCTGCCGAGACTTCCCCTGGTGCGCCAGAATGGTGCGCTGGCCGTGCACCACAAGATGCTGCCCTGCCCTTGCGGAGGGCAGGGCAATGTTTCCAAATTGAAGCCCCGTGTTCGATCCTTGTGTGACGCGCACGCTACCTCTTTTCTTTGATTTTCTTGGCAGTAAAGTAAGGCTTAGTTTCTTGCTTCCTCATGGTGCCGTGTTCGATCTTTGTGGCAAGCAATGGTGAACTTTGTCTTTGAATTTTTCCCTTTGGAGAGCCCGATACTGCCCTTGTGGAGGGCAGGGCAACATTTTTACTTTCCTTGATCCAAGGCACAAATTTGTGCTCTGCCCTTGTCGTGGGCAGGGCAGCGTTGCCTCTCAAGATTCGTTTCCTTATGTTGCCCTCCTAGAGGGCAGTGTGCCCTTGTGGAGGGCAATGCTTGCACTCCTCCTTTGTGCACCACGCCTTTTTCCTTGAGCCACGCTTTCTTAATCCACGCTTCCTCTTTTCTTCTTTTCTTTACCTACAATAAACCAAAACAACTACTCAAAGTATCACTACATTCACAAAGCTTATAAATCAATTAAAATTTAATTAAAATTAGCTTAAACCTCATGAGTTAGCATCAATTTAATGGTAGTTACTTGATTTAAAGAAGTTGTGCATTTTCATTCCAAATCACTTACTTAGGATGTTAGAAAGTGCATAAAGACTAATAAAACAAGTGAAATTAGCTTGAAAAATGGGTATATGATGACTTGTCATCATTCAGCCTGATATGGAGGAATCAGAGAGAATAATAGAACTTTTGAAAATCCCTCAGGAAGAGGAGAAACCTCTTAAACCCGAGCTCAAACAATTACCACCATCCCTGAAATATGAATTTCTGGGAGAAGGTGATACCTTTCCTGTAATCATAAGCTCTACCTTAGAGCCACAGGAAGAGGACGCACTAATTCAAGTGTTAAAGACACACAAGACAACTCTTGGGTGGTCCATCAGTGATCTTAAGGGCATTATCCCAGCCAGATGCATGCACAAGATTTTATTGAAGGGTGACGCTAAGCCAGTGGTTCAACCAAAAAGGCGGCTGAATCTAGCCATGAAGGAGGTGGTGCAAAAGGAGGTCACTATATTACTAGAGACTGGGATTATTTATCCCATTTTTGATAGCCCCTGGGTAAGCCTTGTCCAAGTCGTCCCTAAGAAAGGCCGCATGACAGTGGTCCATAATGAAAAAAATGAACTGGTTCCTACAAGAACAGTTACAGGGTGGCATATGTGTATTGATTACAGAAGGCTCAATACAGCTACCAGAAAGGATCATTTTCCTTTACCATTCATAGACCAGATGCTAGAAAGACTAGCAGGTCATGAATACTACTGCTTCCTGGATGGATATTCAGGTTATAATCAAATTGCAGTAGATTCCCAGGATCAAGAGAAAACAGCATTCACATGTCCATTTGAAGTATTTGCATACAGAAGGATGCCATTTGGTCTGTGCAATGCACCTTCAACCTTTCAAAGGTGCATGCTCTCTATTTTCTCTGATATG
Organism: Arachis duranensis; assembly: GCF_000817695.3. Classification (NCBI taxonomy): domain Eukaryota; kingdom Viridiplantae; phylum Streptophyta; class Magnoliopsida; order Fabales; family Fabaceae; genus Arachis; species Arachis duranensis. The sequence continues at coordinate 72,702,291 of NC_029781.3, forward strand.
GTGGAAAAATTTCTAAAAGTCTTCATGGATGTCTTTTCAGTATTTGGAGACTCATTCAGCTCCTGTTTTGACCATCTAGCACTTGTTCTAAAGAGGTGCCAAGAGACTAACCTGGTTTTAAACTGGGAGAAATGTCACTTTATGGTGACTGAAGGAATTGTCCTTGGACACAAAATTTTGAACAAAGGAATAGAAGTGGATCAAGTTAAGGTAGAGGTAATTGAAAAATTACCACCACCAGCTAATGTTAAGGCAATCAGAAGCTTTCTAGGGCATGCAGGATTCTATAGGAGCTTTATAAAGAATTTTTCAAAAATTGCCAAACTTCTAAGTAATCTGATAGCTGCTGACACGCCATTTATCTTTGATCAGGAGTGTCTGCAGGCGTTTGAGACTCTGAAAGCAAAGCTGGTCACAGCACCAGTCATCTTTGCACCAGACTAGACATTACCATTTGAATTAATGTGTGATGCCAGTAACCATGCCATTGGTGCAGTATTGGGACAAAGGTATGACAAGCTTCTGCACGTCATTTACTATGCCAGTCGTGTTTTAAATGATGCACAGAAGAATTACACAACCATAGAAAAAGAGTTGCTTGCGGTGGTTTACGCCATTGACAAGTTTAGATCCTATTTAGTAGGATCAAAAGTGATTGTGTACACCGATCATGCTGCTCTTAAATATCTACTCACAAAGCAGGATTCAAAACCCAGACTCATCAGATGAATGTTGCTTCTGCAAGATTTGATATAGAAATAAGAGACAGAAAAGGGACAGAGAACCAAGTAGCAGATTACCTATCCCGAATAGAACTAGTAGAAGGGGCGTCCCTCCCTCTTACTGAGATCTCTGAAACCTTTCCGAATGAGCAACTCTTTGCCATCCAGGAAGTGCCATGGTTTGCAGACATTACAAACTACAAGGCAGTGAGGTTCATACCCAAAGAGTACAGTAGGCAGCAATCAAAGAAATTGAACACAGATGCAAAGTACTATCTTTGGAATGAACCATATCTCTTCAAGAGATGTGCAGAC
>NC_029781.3:72703403-72703986 GCF_000817695.3 Arachis duranensis
GATCCTCTGGCACTGCCATGGATCACAGTATGGAGGACATTTTGGAAGTGAGCGAACAGCCACAAGAGTCCTCCAATGTGGCTTCTACTGGCCTACTCTCTATAAAGACTCCCGAGTGTTTGTACTCAATTGTGACAATTGCCAAAGATCTGACAATCTGCCTCACAGTTATGCCATGCCTCAACAAGGGATCTTGGAGATCGAGTCGTTTGATGTATGGGGTATTGACTTCATGGGGCCATTCCCACCATCATACTCAAACACTTATATTCTGGTGGCAGTGGATTATGTATCCAAATGGGTAGAAGCTATAGCAACACCCACTAATGATACTAAGACAGTGCTAAAATTCCTCCAGAAACACATCTTCAGCAGATTTGGTACCCCTAGAGTATTAATTAGTGATGGGGGCACTCATTTCTGCAATAAACAGCTTTACTCTGCTTTGGTTCGATACAGAGTTAGCCACAGGGTGGCCACTTGATGAGCGGATAATTTGTATACTTTTTGGCATTGTTTTTAGTATGTTTTTGATATAATCTAGTTAGTTTTTAGTATATTTTTATTAGTTTTTAGTTAAAAA
>NC_029781.3:72704125-72704413 GCF_000817695.3 Arachis duranensis
ATTTAGAGACCAAAAAGGACTGCAGATGCTGTTGGATTCTGACCTCCCTGCACTCGAAGTGGATTTTCTGGAGCTACAGAAACCCAATTGGCGCGCTCTCAACGGCGTTGGAAAGTAGACATCCTGGGCTTTCCAGCAATATATGATAGTCTATACTTTGCCCAAGATTTGATGGCCCAAACCGGCGTTAAAAGTCACCTCAAGAAATCCCAGCGTTAAACGCTGGAACTGGCACCCAAATGGGAGTTAAACGCCCAAACTGGCACCAAAGCTGGCGTTTAACTCCAA
>NC_029781.3:72706864-72707692 GCF_000817695.3 Arachis duranensis
AATCATATCTTCTTAACCACATCTTTTTCAAAATAGTTTTCAATCAAACCTTTTTGATTTCCAATTTCAAAATCTTTTTCAAAAATCACTTTATTTCTTTTCCATTTCCATTTTCGAAAATTAAGTATTGAAATTAAGTAATGTTTTTCAAAAATGTTTTCAAATTTCCCACTTAATTTTCGAAAATCACTTCCCTCCTTCTCACATCCTTCTATTTATGGATTAACACTATCCCTTAATGCAAAATTCGAACTCCGTTCTCTCTGATAAGTTCGAATTTTCCCACTCCTGTCTTCTACTCTTCTTTTCCTCTGACACCTAAAGGAATCTCTATACTGCGACATAGAGGATTTCACATCTTCTTGTTCCCTTCTCTTTCTTATGAGCAGGAGCAAAGACAAAGGCATTCTTGTTGAGGCTGATCCTGAACCTGAAAGGACCTTGAAGAGAAAGCTAAGAGAAGCCAAAGCACAACTCTCTTTAGAGCACCTGACCGAATTCTTCAAGGAAGAAGAACATATGGCAGCCGAAAACAACAACAATGCCAACAATGCAAGGAAGGTGCTGGGTGACTTTACTGCACCTACTCCCGACTTCTATGGGAGAAGCATCTCTATCCCTGCCATTGGAGCAAACAACTTTGAGCTTAAGCCTCAATTAGTTTCTCTAATGCAACAGAATTGCAAGTTCCATGGACTTCCAATGGAAGATCCTCATCAGTTTTTAGCTGAATTCTTGCAAATCTGTGACACAGTCAAGACTAATGGGGTAGACCCTGAGGTCTATAGACTGATGCTATTCCCTTTTGCTGTAATAGACAGAGCTAGA
>NC_029781.3:72713889-72732652 GCF_000817695.3 Arachis duranensis
ATCTTCATGCGCTTATCTGAAGTTCCTACCAATGAATTACATAAGTATCTCTATCTTTATCTCTATGTTATTTTCGTTTATCACCATCATTACCATTTGAGTTTGCCTGACTAAGAATTACAAGATGACCATAGCTTGCTTCAATACTAACAATCTCCGTGGGATCGACCCTTACTCACGTAAGGTTTATTACTTGGACGACCCAGTGCACTTGCTGGTTAGTTGTGCGAAGTTGTGTAATGCCATGGTATTGAGCCACCAAGTTCTTGGAGCCATTACCGGGGATTATGAGAGTTGTGAAAAAGTATAGTTCACAATTTCGCGCACCACCACTCCATACGATCCACAGACAAATGGGCAAGCTGATGTCTCTAATAGAGAACTTAAAAGAATCCTGGAACGGACTGTGATTAACCGTAGAAGGGATTGGGCAAGAAGCTTGGATGATGCTCTGTGGGCATACAGAACAGCATTCAAGACCCCTATAGGGACCTCTCCATACCAGCTTCTGTGTGGAAAGGCATGTCACTTGCCAGTGGAACTGGAACATAAGGCCTACTGGGCAACCAGATTCCTAAACCTTGATGCCAAGTTAGCTGGAGAAAAACAATTGCTCCAGTTAAATGAGCTAGAGGAATTTAGACTCAATGCTTTCGAGAATGCAAAAATTTACAAAGAGAAAGCAAAAAGATGGCATGATAAGAAATTGTAATCCAGAGTCTTTGAGCCAGGGCAGAAAGTTCTGCTATTTAATTCTAGGCTCAGATTATTCCCTGGAAAATTGAAATTCCGGTGGAGAGGACCATATGTGATTACAAGTGTGTCACCATATGGATACGTAGAGCTCCAGGATAATGATTCTAACAAAAAGTTTATTGTTAATGGACAGAGAGTCAAACATTATCTTGAAAGCAATTTTGAGCAAGAATGCTCAAGACTGAGACTTAACTAAAGCTCAGTAATAGTCCAGCTAAAGACAATAAAGAAGCGCTTGCTGGGAGGCAACCCAGCCATTTACAAAGCTTATTTGTTAATTAATTAATTTTTACAGGTATATGTCAAGTATCTTCAAGGTAAAATAGCAACTGCTTAAGTTCACAGAGTTACAGAAGGAATCAGAGGATAAAACAGCAAAAAAGGAAGTCACTGGTGCGAAAAAGCCAGTAAAAGCTGTTTTGGGCATTGAACGCCCAAAAGAAGCACCTACTGGGAGTTTAACGCCAGTAAGGATAGCCATCTGGGCGTTAAACGCCAGAAAGGAGCATCTTCTGGTCGTTGAACGCCAGAAAGAAGCACCTTCTGGACGTTCAACGCCAGATTTTCAGCGACCTGGGCGTTCAGAAAAACGCCCAGTGAGAAAGGAGTTCCTGGCGTTCAACGCCAGAAAGAAGCAACAGCTGGGCGTTGAACGCCCAGGAGAAGCAGCATTTGGGCGTTAAACGCCTAAAACATGTAGGGTTTGGGCGTTTAACGCCAGGATGGTGGGGAGGAGGTAAATTCGTTTTTTTTTCTTCACATTTTTTTAATTTTCTACATTTCAATTCATGATTTCTTGCATAAACATGTTACAAATTCTCATCCTTTAATTCCAAAAATTTTAATCCTAATTTCTAAAAACTTTTTTTTTCAAAAATATCAAATGTATCTTAATCCACAAACACAAATCTTTTTCCAATCCAATTCAACTCTTTTTCAAATCTTTTTCAAAACTCATCTATCTTTTTGAATTCTTTTCAAATCCTTTTTAATTTCTTCTCATATCTTTTTCAACTCACCATATCTTTTGAATTTCGAAATTGCCTCTCCCTCTATTCCTCTCCTTTCTTTTTTTTTGCTTGAGGACAAGAAAACCTCTAAGTTTGGTGTGATTTGCCATGATCACTGAGCTAAAACTCATCAAGATCATGGCACCTAAGGGAACAGGAAGAGTAAGGATATGACTTGAAGGAACTGAAGCGTCAGAAATTATCTCTTGAAGAATCAAGCACCCCACAGACTAGAGGAACACCCACTTCCCAAAATAAAGGTTGTTGAGTCCTAATATTTTTCTTAACTCTGTGATAACTGTTCTTATTATGAATTTACCTTAGAAGTTATATATTAGTAGTAGTAATTAGTATCTCTATTTTGATTTTATCTCCAATTAAGCTATAATTTATTTTTCTCATCATCATCAAACATGAATAAAATAGTAGATTTTTAGAATAAAAATGAATGTTAAAATTGTTGGCTCCTGAAAGAATGATGAACAAGAGAAATGTTATTGATGATCTGAAAAATCATGAAATTGATTCTTGAAGCAAGAAAAAGCAGTGAAAAACAAGCTGGCGAAAGAAAAAAATGAAAAGTCAGTAATTTGCGAAAAAAAAGCAAAAGAGGTAGAAAAAGACAATAGCCCTTTAAACCAAAAGGCAAGGGTGAAAAGGATCCAAGGCTTTGAGCATCAATGGATAGGAGGGCCCAAGGAAATAAATCCAGGCCTAAGCGACTAAATCAAGCTGTCCCTAACCATGTGCTTGTGGCATGCAGGTCCAAGTGAAAGGCTTGAGACTGAGTGGTTAAAGTTGTGATCCAAAGCAAAAGAGTGTGCTTAAGAATTCTAGACACCTCTAATTGGGGACTCTAGCAAAGCTAAGTCACAATCTAAAAAGGTTCACCCAGTTATGTGTCTGTGGCATTTATGTATCCGGTGGTAATACTGGAAAAACAAAGTGCTTAGGGCCACGGCCAAGACTCATAAAGTAGCTGTATTCAAGAGCCAACATACTAAACTAGGAGAATCAATAATACTATCTGAATTTTGAGTTCCTATGGATGCCAATCATTCTGAATTTCAAAGGATAAAGTGAGATGCCAAAACTGTTTGGAAGCAAAAAGCTACTAGCCCCACTCATCTAGTTAGAATCTGAGCTTCACTTAAAACTCTGAGATATTATTGCTTCTTGATTTCTTTTTATCCTCTTTTATTTATCTAGTTGCTTGGGGAAAAGCAACAGTTTAAGTTTGGTGTTGTGATGAGCGGATATTTTATACGCTTTTGGGGGTAATTTCATGTAGATTTTAGTATGTTTTAGTTAGTTTTTAGTATAATTTTATTAGTTTTTAAGCAAAAATCATATTTCTGGACTTTACTATGAGTTTGTGTGTTTTTCTGTGATTTCAGGTATTTTCTGGCTAAAAATTGAGGGAGTTGAGCAAAAATCTGATTTAGGCTGAAAAAGGACTGCTGATGCTGTTGGATTCAGATCTCCTTACACTCGGAATGGATTTTTTGGAGCTACAAGAGTCCAATTGGCGCGTTCTCAATTGGGTTGGAAAGTAGACATCCAAGGCTTTCCAGCAATATATAATAGTCCATACTTTGCGCAAAGATAGACGACGTAAACTGGCGTTCAACGCTCGTTCCATGTTGCAGTCTGGCGTCCAGCGCCAGGAACAGGTTACAAGTTGGAGTTCAACGCCAAAAACACGTTACAACCTGGCGTTCAACTCCAGAAACAACCCAGGCACGTGAGAAGCTTAAGTCTCAGTCCCAGCACACACCAAGTGGGCCCTAGAAGTGGATTTCTGCACCAATTATCTTAGTTTACTCATTTTCTGTAAACCTAGGTTACTAGTTTAGTATTTATACAACTTTTAGAGACTTATTTTGGATCTCATGACATTTTTAGATCTGAATTTTATACTCTTTGACGGCATGAGTCTCTAAACTCCATTGTTGGGGGTGAGGAGCTCTGCAGCGTCTCGATGAATTAATGCAATTATTTTTGTTTCCCATTCAAACATGCTTGTTCCTATCTAAGATGTTCATTCGCGCTTCACTATGAAGAAGGTGATGATCCGTGACACTCATCACCTTCCTCAATCCACAAACGTGTGCCTGACAACCATCTCCGTTCTACATCAGATTGAATGAGTATCTCTTAGATTTCTTAATCAGAATCTTCGTGGTATAAGCTAGAATTGATGGCGGCATTCATGAGAATCCGGAAAGTCTAAACCTTGGATATGGTATTTCGAGTAGGATTCAAGGATTGAATAGCTGTGACAAGCTTTAAACTCGCGATTGCTGGGCGTGATGACAAACGCAAAAGAATCAATGGATTCTATTCCGACATGATCGAGAACCAACAGCTGATTAGCCGTGCTGTGATAGAGCATTTGGACCATTTTCACTGAGAGAATGGGAAGTAGCCATTGACAATGGTGACACCCTACATAGAGCTTGCCATGGAAGGAACTTTGCACTTTTGCATGAGAGGAATATTATGTTACAGGAATTCAGAAGACAAAGCATCTCCAAAACTCCAACATATTCACCATTATTGAGTAATAATTACTTATTCCAAACACTTTCACTTTTTACAATTAAATCTAAATAACCTTATTGGCAACCTGACTAAGATTAATAAAATAACCATAGCTTGCTTCAAATCAACAATCTCCGTGGGATCGACCCTTACTCACGTAAGGTATTACTTGGACGACCTAGTGCACTTGCTGGTTAGTGGTACGAGTTGTGAAAAGTGTGATTTACAATTTCGTGCACTAGAGCTCAGAAGAAATTATAAGTTGAAATAATAAGAAATCCTAAATCCTTTAAGAGGAATCCTAATCCTAAATCCTAAGAGAGAGGAGAGAGCCTCTCTCTCTCTCTAAAAACTACATCTAAATTATAAAAAGTGAATTATGAATGAATGATAATGAATTAATGGATTCCCCCACTTTATAGCCTCTAATCTATGTTTTTTGGGCCAAGAACTGGGTTAAAAATAGCCCAAAAATCACTGATTGTGAAATCTAGTTCGTACAGGTCGCGAAAAAGTGACACGGAGGCGTCGTCCACGCGTTTGCGTGGATTGAAATTTGTAGATGCGACGTGTGCGCGTTACCCACACATCAGCATCACCTAACTTCAGAGCAGCTATGACAAATCATATATCGTTGCGAAGCCCCTGATGTTAGCTTTCCAACGCAACTAAAACCACATCATTTGGACCTTTGTAGCTCAATCTATGACCGTTTGAGTGAGAAGAGGTCAGGCTAGACAACTCAGCAATTTCTTCAACTTCTTGTATTCCTTCCACTTTTGCATGCTTCCTTTTCATCCTCTAAGCCATTCTTGCCCTCTAATCCCTGAAATTACTTAACACACATATCAAGGTATCAAATGATAATAAGAGAGGATTTAAATAAAAGAAAATAAAAGCCAAAAAAGCATGTTTTCAATCATAGCACAAAATCAGGAAGGAGAATGTAAAACCATGCAAATCATATGAATAAGTGGGCATGGAATTGATAAAATCCACTCAATTAAGCACAAGATAAACCATAAAATAGTGGTTTATCAAGGAAACTAGAGCCTCAATTAGAAATTTAGAGGTCCAAATAGGTCTATTAGCCAAGCAAGTTGCTAAGAGGCCTACCAATACCCTCCTCAGTGATACAATTCCAAATTCAAGGGAAGAATGAAAGGCCATCAGCTTGAGATGTGAAAAAATGGTAGACACAGAGGCCAAGAGTGATGAGGAAGGCACTGAAGAAGGTATTAAGGAAGCCAGACCATCTGGGGAGCATACCCCTACTAGTTCTTCTTCCAACCCATTTCAAGTTAAGGCAGAGCAACACGAAGTGAAGATTCCAGTGCCTAAGTACAAGCCTAAGATTCCATATCCTCAGAGGCTTTAATAAGCAGCCAAGGACAAGCAATTCTCAAAGTTCTTGGAAGTTTTCAAAAAATTGCAGATTAATATTCCTTCTGCTGAGGCTTTGGAACAAATGCATTTACATACTACAATCATGAAGGAGCTGTTAACAAAGAAAAGGAATTGGAAGGAGAATGAGATAGTGGTTCTCACTAAGGAGTGCAGTGCTATAATTTAGAAAAATCTCCCATATAAGATGAAGGATCCAGGGAGCTTTTTAATTCCTTGTACCATTGGTGATGTTACTATTCAGAGAGCATTGTGTGATCTTGGAGCAAGCATCAATCTCATGCCATTTTCTTTGATGAGAAAGCTTAATATTGATGAGGTAAAACCCATTAGAGTTTCTCTTCAACTTGCTAATCGTTTTATTAAATTTTCACTTGGAGTTGTTGAGAATTTAATAGTGAAGGTAGGAACAATTATATTTTCCCCTGATTTTGTGATATTGGACATGGAGGAAGTTGTCAATGCCTCTATTATTTTAGAAAGACCCTTTTTAGCAACTGGGAAAGCTCTCATTGATGTACAAAAAAGAGAGCTAACTTTGAGAGTGAATAGTGATCATATTGTTCTTAATGTGCTTGAGGCCTTACAGCATCCTAGTGATTTTGAGGAATGCATGAAGATTGATTTGATTGAGCCAATGATTCAAGAGGTCTTGGAAGCAGAAGAACTTGACAATTTTTTAGAGCCTTCTGAGGAGGAAGTTTCGACTGAGACTGATGATTCTCTACCTCCCAGGGAGGAGCCACACATGCTCAATGAGGAAAATAGGCCACCAAAGCTTGAATTGAGGCATCTACCTCCTTCCCTTAAGTATGCCTTTCTAGGAGAAGAGAACCCTTATCCATTGATTATAAGCTTATTTCTGAGTAATTGTGAAGAAGAGGCATTGCTACAAGTACTGAGAGACCACAAAATAGTACTTGGTTGAACCATTAGTGATTTAAAAAGGATAAGTCCGGCCATTTTTATGCACAAAATCCTGCTTGAAGAAGATTACAAACCTTTAATGCAACCACAAAGGTGGCTTAATCCGGTGATGAAAGAGGTGGTCCAGAAAGAGGTTAGAAAGTTGTAGGAGGTTGGGATCATTTATCCTATCTCTGATAGACCTTGGGTGAGCCCAGTGCAAGTTGTTCCCAAGAAGGGAGGAGTTACAATGGTTACAAATGAGAAGAATGAGTTGATTTCTACAAGAACCGTTACCGGTTGGAGAATGTGCATTGACTATAGGAGGCTCAATACTGCGACTAAGAAGGACCACTTCCCCCTGCCCTTCATTGATAAGATGTTTGAAAGGTTAGTTGGACATGCATTTTATTATTTTCTGGATGGCTATCCAGGATATAATCAGATTGTAGTGGACCCTCAGCATCAGGAGATGACGGCATTTACTTGTCCGTTTGGAGTGTTTGCTTACCGCCGGATACCTTTCAAATTGTGCAATGCCCCAGCAACTTTTCAAAGGTGCATGCTTTCCATATTCTCTGACATGGTTAAAAAGTTTATTAAAGTATTTATGAAAAATTTTTCTGTGTTTGGTAATTTTTTTGATACTTACTTGTACCATCTATCCTTAGTCTTTAAAATGTGCTAAGAAACAAACCTTTTTTTAAACTAGAAAAAATGTCATTTTATGGTAACTGAAGGTATTGTTCTTGGGTACCGGATCTCAAATAAACGAATAGAGGTTGATAGAGGCAAGGTGGAGGTAATTGAAACATTACAATGTGAAGACAATATAGAGTTTCCTAGGCCACACATGTTTTTACAGAAGGTTTATAAAAACTTTTTCAAAAATTGCTAGACCTTTAAGTAACCTTTAGTTGCTGATGTCCCTTTTTGTTTTACTGATGAATGCCTGCATGCCTTTGACACTCTAAAAGCTAAACTTGTCTCGACACCCATCATAGCCTCTCCTAACTGGGATTTTCCATTTGAGTTGATGTGTGATGTCAGTGACTATGTCATAGGAGCTGTTTTAGGGGCAGAGGCAAGATAAGCTTGTTCATGTTATATACTATGCAAGTCATATCTTAAATGACGCACAAAAGAATTAGACCACTACAGAAAAAGAATGATTAGTTGTGGTGTATGCCTTTGATAAGTTTAGGTCCTATCTTATTGGTCAGAAGTTATTGTTTACACTAGCCATGGTGCGATTAAGTATCTTTTGAGCAAGCAAGATGCTAAACTCAGATTGATTAGGTGGGTCCTCCTTCTTCAGAAATTCGATATTGAGATCTAAGAAAGGAAAGGTATACAGAATTTGGTGGCTGATAACCTTTCCAAAATTGAGCCTAAAGAAGTAGTGATTTCTCCTACTCCAATGAATGAAGCTTTTCTTGATAAGAAGCTCTTTGCTATACATGGAATTCCTTGGTTTGCAGACATAAAAAACTACAAGGCCAGTAGAATCATTCTCCAAGGCTTCACTAAGAAACTAGTTAAGAAGTTGCTTCATGATGCCAAGTATTTCTTGTGGGAAGAGCCTTACTTATTCAATAGGTGCTCAAATGAACTCATCCAAGGGTGCATCCCGAGTGAAGGAACAAAAGTCGTGCTCTGGCATTATCATGACTCTGAGTATGGTGACCATTTTGCTAGAGAGAGGACTTCTACCATGGTCCTCCAGTATGGCTTCTATTGGCCTACTCTCTTTAGTGATGCTAGAGAGTTTCTAAAGAACTGTGACCAGTGCCAGAGAGCCAGAAATTTGCCCGGACATAATGAAATGCCACAGGAAGCAATATTGAAAATAGAGTTCTTTGATGTGTGGAAGATTAATTTTATGGAACCGTTTCCTCCCTCCTAGTCAAATAACTACATCTTGATGGCTGTAGATTATGTGTCCAAGTGGGTGGAGGCTATAGCTTTGCCCACCAATGATGGCAAAGTTGTGATGAGCTTTTTTCAGATGTATATTTTTAGTAGGTTTGGTATCCCAAGGACCTTAATCAGTGATGGGAGAAATCACTTCTGCAATAAACAGTTGGATTCTCTTCTTTAGAAATATGGAGTCAGAAATAAGGTAGCTACCCCCTATCACCCTCAGACAAGCAGACAGGTGGAGGTCTCTAACAGAGAGCTTAAACGAATTTCAGAGAAGACCATAAGTGCTTCAAGGAAGGACTAGGCAAGGAAGATTGATGATGCTCTCTAGGCTTACCAAACAACTTTCAAGACTCCTATCGGTATATCCCCTTATCAGTTGGTCTATGGAAAAGCCTGTCACTGGCTTATGGATTTGGAACACAGAGCTTATTGGGCTACAAAGTTCTTAAACTTTGATTCTAGGCTGCAGGAGAAAAGAGGCTCCTCCAACTCAATGAGCTTGATGATTCCGAACCACAGCTTATGAAAATGCCAAGCTTTACAAGGAGAAGACGAAATTGTGGAATGACAAGAAATAGCCACCAGAACCTTTGAGCCAGGATAGAAAGTACTCTTTAACTCAAGGCTCAAGATCTTTCCAGGGAAGCTGAAATCCTAGTGGTCAGGCCCTTTTCTGGTCACTAAAGTATCACCCTATGGTCAGGCCCTTTGAACGCCGGTTTGGGACCTTAAATCTTGGGCAAAGTATAAACTATCATATATTGCTGGAAAGCCCAAAATGTCTACTTTCCAACGCCGTTGAGAGCGCGCCAATTGGGCTTTTGTAACTCCAGAAAATCCACTTTGAGTGCAGGAAGGTCAGAATCCAACAGCATCTGCAGTCCTTTTTAGTCTCTGAATCAGATTTTTGCTCAAGTCCCTCAATTTCAGCCAAAAAATACCTGAAATCACAGAAAAACACACAAACTCATAGTAAAGTCCAGAAAAGTGAATTTTAACTAAAAACTAATAAAAATATACTAAAAACTACTAAAAACATACTAAAAATAATGCCAAAAAAGCGTATAAATTATCCGCTCATCACCTTGCCAAGGTGGAGGGCTTTTCGGCTATTTTGTAGAGTTCTAGAGAGATGACTTCATGAACTTATACTTCCTCTCCAATCATGATGCTATGGATCATGATAGCCCGATCCACAGTTACTTTGGATCGGTTGCTAGTGGGGATGATGGAGCGTTGGATGAACTCCAACCATCCTCTAGCCATAGGCTTAAGATCCAGTCTTCTCAATTGAACCGGCTTGCCTTTTGAGTCTCTTTTCCATTGAGCTCCTTCCACACATATGTCCATGAGGACTTGGTCCAAGTTGAACGCCAACCTTACGTTCTCCGGACTGAAATCTAAGCATTTTCCCCGAACCATTGTAAGACAATTCTTTGGGTTTGAGTTCATGCTTTGATCATGGTTCCTAGTGATCCATGCATTGGCATAGAACTCTTGAACCATTAAGATTCCGACTTATTGAATGGGGTTGGTAAGAACTTCCCAACCTCTTCTTTGGATCTCATGTCGGATCTCCGGATACTTATTTTTCTTGAGCATGAAAGGGACCTTAGAGATCACCTTTTTCTTGGCCACAACTTCATAGAAGTGGTCTTGATGGGCTTTAGAGATGAATCTCTCCATCTCCCATGACTCAGTGGTGGAAGCAATTGTCTTCTCTTTTCTCTTTCTAGAGGTTTCTCCGGCTTTAGTTTCCATCAATGGTTATGGAAAAACAAAAAAGCTATGCTTTTACCACACCAAACTTAGAATTTTACTTGCCCTCGAGCAAAAAAAGAAAGAATAGAAGAAGAAGAAGATATAGAGGAGAGGGAGAGAGATGTGTATTCGCCAAGTGGGAGAAAAGAGGGTTGTGTTTTGTGAAAATGAAGAAGGATGGAGGGGTTTATATAGTGGAGGGAGAGGGGTTGGGTTCGGTCATTTAGGGTGGGTTTGGGTGGGAAAGAGATTTTGAATTTGAAGGTAGGTGGGGTTTTTGGGGAAGAGAGATTGAGGTGATTGGTGAAGGGTATAGTGTTATTGGATTGTGTGAAGAAGAGAGAAGTAGGGTAGGTGGGGATCCTGTGGGGTCCACATATCCTGAGGTGTCAAGGATTTCTCATCTCTGCACCTTTTAGGCGTGTAAAACGCCATCTATATGCAACTTGGCGTTTAACGCCAGGCTGATGCTTGTTTCTGGCGTTAAACGCCCAAATGTAGCTTGTTTCTAGTGTTTAATGCCAGCCTGATGCTTGTTTCTGGCGTTAAACGCCAGCTTGGTGCTTGTTTCTGGCGTTAAACGCCAGACAGATGTTTGTTTCTGGCATTTAAACGCCAGACAGCTCTTCCTCCAAGGTGTGCTTTTTCTTCTGCTGTTTTTGATTCTGTTTTTAATTTTTGCAATTGTTTTATGACTCCACATGATCATAAACCTAATAAAACATAAAAGAACAATAGAAATATAGATAAATAAAAATTGGGTTGCCTCCCAATAAGCGCTTCTTTAATGTCAATAGCTTGACAGTGAGCTCTCATGGAGCTTCACAGATGTTCAGAGCATTGTTGGGACCTCCCAACACCAAACTTAGAGTTTGAATGTGGGGGTTCAACACCAAACTTAGAGTTTGTTTGTGGCCTCCCAACACCAAACTTAGAGTTTGACTGTGGAGGCTTTGTTTGACTCTGTATTGAGAGAAGATTACTGTGCCTCTTTTCCATGGTTGCAGAGGAAGATCCTTGAGCTTTAAACACAAGGTAGTCTCCATTCAATTAAAGGACTGATTCTCCTCTGTCAACATCAATCACAGCTTTTTCTGTGGCTAGGAAGGGTCTTCCAAGAATGATGGATTCATTCTCATCCTTCCCAGTGTCTAAGATTATGAAATCAGCAGGGATGTAAAGGCCTTTAACCTTTACTAACACGTCCTCTACCAATCCATAAGCTTGTTTTATTGACTTGTCTGCCATCTCTAATGAGATTCTTACAGCTTGTACCTCAAAGATCCCCAGTTTCTCTATTACAGAGATTGGCATAAGATTTATACCTGACCCCAGGTCACACAGAGCCTTCTCAAAGGTCATGGTGCCTATGGTACAGGGTATTAAGAATTTACCAGGATCTTGTTTTTTTTGAGGTAAAGTTTGCTGAACCCATGTATTTAGTTCACTAATGAGCAAGGGAGGTTCATCTTCCCAAGTCTCATTACCAAACAACTTGGTATTCATCTTCATGATGGCTCCTAGATATTGAGAAACTTGCTCTTCAGTTACATCTTCATCCTCTTCAGAGGAAGAATAGTTCTCAGAGCTCATGATTGGTAAAAGGAGGTTCAATGGAATTTCTATGGTCTCTAGGTGAGCCTCAGATTCCTTAGGTTCCTCAGTTTGGAACTCTTTTTTGTTCAGATGACGTACCATGAGGTCTTCCTCACTGGGATTCGTGTCCTTCTCTTCCTCCTTGGATTCGGCAATTTTGATAATATTAATGGCCTTGCACTCTCTTTTTGGATTCTCTTCTGTATTGCTTGGGAGAGTACTAGGAGGAGTTTCAGTGATTTTCTTACTCAGCTGACCCACTTGTGCCTCCAAGTTTCTAATAGAGGACTTTGTTTCATTCATGAAACTTAAAGTGGCCTTAGATAGATCAGAGACTATGTTTGCTATGCTAGAGGGACTCTGCTCAGAATTCTCTGTCTGTTGCTGAGAAGATGATGGAAAAGGCTTGCTACTGCTAAACCTGTTTCTTCCACCATTATTAAAGCCTTGTTGGGGCTTTTGTTGATCCTTCCATGATAAATTTGGATGATTTCTCCATGAGGGATTATAGGTGTTTCCGTAGGCTTCACCCATGTAATTCACCTCTGTCATTGCAGGATTCTCAGGATCATAAGCTTCTTCTTTAGAAGATGCTTCTTTAGTACTGTTGGATGCATTTTGCAATCCATTCAGACTCTGAGAAATGATGTTGACTTGCTGAGTCAACATTTTGTTCTGAGCCAATATGGCATTCAGAGTATCAATTTCAAGAACTCCTCTCTTATGAGGCATCCCATTACTCACAGGATTCCTCTCAGAGGTGTACATGAATTAGTTATTTGCAACCATGTCAATGAGTTCTTGAGCTTCTGCAAGCGTTTTCTTTAGGTGAATGGATCCACCTGCAGAATGGTTCAGTGACATCTTAGAGAACTCAGATAGACCATCATAGAATATATCCAAAATGGTCCACTCTGAAAGCATGTCAGAAGGACAATTTTTGGTCACCATCTTTTTACTTGAAGGTCTGAATATCCACTCTAAGCTTGCTCATCTTTTGAGGAGGAAAGAACTTGGCCAAGAAGGCCGTGACCAGCTTATCCCAAGAGTCCAGGCTATCTTTAGGTTGTGAGTCCAACCATGTTCTAGCTCTGTCTCTTACAACAAAAGGGAAAAGCATGACCCTGTAGACTTCAGGATCTACTCCATTAGTCTTAACAGTACCACAGATCTGCAACAATTCAGTTAAAAACTGATAGGGATCTTCTGATGGAAGTCCATGAAACTTGCAGTTTTGTTGCATTAGAGCAACTAGTTGAGGCTTCAACTCAAAATTGTTTGCTCCAATGGCAGGGATTGAGATGCTTCTTCCATAAAAATTGGAAGTAGGTGTAGTATAATCACCAAGCATCCTCCTTGCATTATTGTTGGGTTCGGCCATGTCTCTTTCTTTTTCGAGATTCTCTGTAAGGTTTTCTCTGGATTGTTTTGCTTTAGCTTCTCTTAGCTTCTTCTTCAGAGTCCTTTTAGGTTCAGGATCTGCTTCAACAAGAATATCATTGTCCTTCCTCCTGCTCATATGAAAAAGAAGAGAACAGAAAAGGAGAGGAATTTTATATGTCACAGTATAGAGATTCCTTTATGTGAGTAGAAGAAAAGAAGAATTAGAATGAAGAAGAGAAAAATTCGAACACAGAGGAGAATAGAGGGTTCGAATTTTAAGATAAAGAGAAGTGTTAGTAAATAAATGAAATAAATAGAAAGAGATGAGAGGGGGAGAATTTCGAAAATTATTTTTAAAAAAAAAGGTTAGTGATTTTCGAAAATTAGGAGAAGAATTAAAATTAAAATTAAAATTAAAATTTGAAACAATTAGTTAATTAAAAGAATTTTGAAAAAGAGGGAGGTAATTTTCGAAAATTAGAGAGAAGAAAGTAGTTAGGTGGTTTTGAAAAAGATAAGAAATTTAAAACAAACAAAAAGTCAATTAGTTAGTTGAAAAAGATTTGAAAATAAAAAAGATAGGAAGTTAGAAAAGATTTTTGAAATTGATTTTGAAAAAGATATGATTTGAAAAAGATATGTTTGAAAAGATATGATTGAATTTTATTTTGAAAAAGATTTGAAAAGGAAATTAAAAAGATTTGATTTTTAAAATTAAAATTGATTACTTGACTAACAAGAAACTAAAAGATATGATTCTAGAATTTAAAGATTAAACCTTTCTTAACAAGAAAGTAACAAACTTCAAATTTTTGAATCAATCACATTAATTGTTAGTAAAGTTTTTGAAAATTTGAAATGAAATTGAGAAAAAGATTTTGAAAAACAATTTTAAAAATTTTCGAAAACAATGAAAAAAATGAAAAAGATTTGATTTTTGAAAAAGATTTTGAAAAGATAGGATTTTTGAAATTGAAATCTTGACTTGACTAACAAGAAACAACTTATTTTAAAAAATTTTGACTAAGTCAACCCAAAGATTTTGAAATTTATGAGAGAAATAAGGGAAAGATATATTTTTTTATTTTTGAATTTTTAATGAGGAGAGAGAAAAACAACAAAATGACTCAAGACATGAAAAATTAAGATCAAACAAGGAAAACATGCGAGAACACTATGAATGTCAAGGTGAACACCAAGAACACTTTGAAGATCAAGATGAACATCAAGACTTATTTTTAAAAATTTTCAAGAAAAGAAAAACATGCAAGACACCAAACTTAGAAATTTTCAATGCTTAGACACTATGAATGAAAAAATACATATGAAAAACAACAAAAAAACACAAAACAAGAAAATTTAAAGATCAAACAAGAAGACTTATCAAGAACAACTTGAATATCATGAAGAATGCAATGCATGAATTTTTCAAAAAAATGCATAAATTTTAAAAACATGCAATTGACACCAAACTTAAAAATTGACAATAGACTCAAACAAGAAACACAAAATATTTTTGGTTTTTATGATTTTATTAATTTTTTTTCAAAAATAATTTTTAGAAAAAATGAAAAAAGAAGAAAAAAATTTTTGAAAAGATTTTTGAAAACTTTTTTAAAAGAAAATTACCTAATCTGAGCAACAAGATGAACCGTCAGTTGTCCAAACTCAAACAATCTCCGACAACGGCGCCAAAAACTTGGTGCACGAAATTGTGATCATCAACAATGGCGCCAAAGACTTGGATCTCTCAAACGTGAATCACACTTTGTCACAACTTCGCACAACTAACCAGCAAGTGCACTGGGTCGTCCAAGTAATACCTTACGTGAGTAAAGGTCGATCCCACGGAGATTGTTGGTATGAAGCAAGCTATGGTCATCTTGCAAATCTCAGTCAGGCGGATTCAAATAGTTATAATGGTTTTCGAATATAAAGATACATAAAGCATAAAATAGAGATAGAGATACTTATGTAATTCATTGGTGGGAATTTCAGATAAGCGCATAAAGATACTGTGTTCCTTCTGCATCTCTGCTTTCCTACTGCTTTCATCCAATCATTCTTACTCCTTTCCATGGCAAGTTGTATGTTCGGGTTTCACCGGCGTCAATGGCTACCTCTCGTCCTCTCAATGAAAATGGTCCAAATGCTCTGTCACAACACGGCTAATCATCTGTCGATTCTTGATCATGTTGGAATAGAATCCAGTAATTCTTTTGCGTCTGTCACTACGCCCAACACTCGCGAGTTTGAAGCTCGTCACAGTCATCCCATCTCAGATCCTACTCAGAATACCACAGACAAGGTTTAGACTTTCTGAATCTTAGGAATGGCCGCCAATAATTCTAGCTTATACCACGAAGACTCCGATCTTTCGGAATGGAAGCTAAGAGATACGCGCTCAATCTAAGGTAGAACGGAAGTGGTTGTCAGGCACGCGTTCATAGGTGAGAATGATGATGAGTGTCACGGATCATCACATTCATCATGTTGAAGTGCAACAAATATCTTAGAATAAGAATAAACTGAATTAAATAGAAGAATAATAGTAATTACATTAATACTCGAGGAACAGCAGAGCTCCACACCTTAATCTATGGTGTGTAGAAACTCCACCATTGAAAATACATAAGTGATAAAGGTCCAGGCATGGCCGAATGGCCAGCTCCCAAACGTGATCAAGAGATTAATCATAAGACTAATTCCCAGATGTCTAATACAATAGTAAAAAGTTCTATTTATACTAAACTAGTTACTAGGGTTTACAAAAATAAGTCTAAGTGCAGAAATCCACTTTCGGGGCCCATTTTGATGTGTGATTGTGCTGAGCTTGAGCTTTACACGTGAGAGGCTTCTCATGGGGTTAAACGCCAAGTTGTAACGTGTTTTTGGTGTTTAACTCTGGTTTGTAACGTGTTTCTGGCGTTTTACTCAAGAATGCAGCATGGAACTAGCGTTGAATGCCAGTTTGCGTCATCTAAGCTCGAATAAAGTTTGGACTATTATATATTGCTGGAAAGCCCTAGATGTCTACTTTCCAACGCAATTAAGAGCATGCCATTTGGAGTTCTGTAGCTCCAGAAACTCCATCTCGAGTGAAGAAAGGTCAGAATCCAATAGCATCAGCAGTCCTTTTTCAGCCTGAATCAGATTTTTGCTCAAGTCCCTCAATTTCAACCAGAAAATACCTAAAATCCCAGAAAAACACACAAACTCATAGTAAAGTCCAGAAATGTGAAATTTGCATAAAAACTAATAAAAACATCCCTAAAAGTAGCTAGATCCTACTAAAAACTACTTAAAAACAATGCCAAAAAGTGTATAAATTATCCGCTCATCAAAGTGCATTCTAGAAGCTCCATATTTGGCGCCAGCATAGTGACATTTAGCGCCAAGGGTACGTCACTTGGGGATTTTGCCACTATCACCTTGGTGTTTGGCGCCGGCCTTTGGTGTTTGGCGCTAAGGTGTGCGAAAAAAGGGATCAAGCTGGCATTTAGTGCCCGCTACCCAATGTTTAGCACCAATATACATGAAGCAAGTTTGGTGTCATTCGGGGAGGGTGGCGCTAAACGCCACGGACTCGACGTTTAGGGCTAGCAACGCGGAAGCCAACCCTCACCTTTTTTTATTCAAATTTTGAAACCAAATCCCTTGATTCTCTCTTCAACTCTACTTGATTCTCTTCACTTTTTCCTCATCTGACAACGCTCCCCTCCCATCCAATCATGCATTAGTCCCTTCCCCACATTCCCGTAACTCCCCCTTCGTGTACCCCCTTTCCACCAACCCCTAATTCCCTCTTTCCTTATGCTATATATATACCCTCCTCACCTGATTTCCTACCCTCACTCCACATTCCCTTCTCCTTCATTCTTTTCCCCTTTCCCTGCCACACGCGCTCCCTCCTCCACCAAATGCCACTACACACCCCTTGCTCTCTATTAATTTTTTTCTTTTTCTTTTACTTGGCTCCCGCCACCCAGCCCTCTCCTCTCTTAATGCCCCCTATTTTTTCTGTTCTTCTATTTTCTTTGTTTTCTTTTTGCTTGGGAACAAGCAAATCCTCAAATTTAGTGTTGTCGAGCTAGTTCTTCAGTTTTCATTATCAATGGCACCCAAGGGAAGTAAATCGTCAAAAAAGAGAAAGGGTAAGGAACCGATGACCGAATCCTTTGTTGAAAGTAAGTTCAGCTCCAAGTTACATGAGGAGCACTTCTTTGAGCTCACGTTAAAAAAGAAGGTGATTTTGGAGGTTAAGTTTAACCTAAAGGCGGATCAATATCCAGAAATTTGGCCCCAAATTGAGAGAAGAGGTTGGGGTGCGCTTTGCAATCCATACACTGAAGTCAGACAATTGAAGATCCAAGAGTTTTATGGTAATATTTGGATCACATATAGAGATGTTGAAGGAGTGAACACCAAGGATTACCCTGACCTTTGTGCGAGGAAGAATCTTAGACTTCAGCGCAAGGAGAGTCAAAGAGATCTTCCAACTACCACCTCCCAACTTACGCCTATACAACTACAATGAGAGGATGAGCAGGGATAAGAGGTATGATCAAGTGCTTGCAGATATTTGCCTCCCTAGTACACAGTGGAGAATGGGAGTGGATGGCCATTGGTGCACGAAATTGTGATCATCAATGGGGCCATCAACATGGTACGCTCAATTGCAATCTCAACTCTTTATCACAACTTCGCACAACTAACCAGCAAGTGCACTGAGTCGTCCAAGTAATAAACCTTACGCGAGTAAGGGTCGATCACACGGAGATTGTTGGTATGAAGCAAGCTATGGTCATTGGTGCACGAAATTGCAATCACACTTTTGCAATCCCGCACAACTAACCAGCAGGTGTACTGGGTCGTCCAAGTAATACCTTGCGTGAGCAAGGGTCGATCCCACAGAGATTGTCGGCTTGAAGCAAGCTATGGTTATCTTGTAAATCTTAGTCAGGATATCAGAAATTATCAGGATTGATTGTGAAAAGCAAAAGAACATGAAATGATTACTTGTTTTGCAGTAATGGAGAATAGGTTGAGGTTTGGAGATGCTTTGTCTTCTGAATTTCTGCTTTCCTACTGTCTTCTTCTTCAAACACGCAAGTCTCCTTCCATGGCAAGCTGTATGTAGGGTTTCACCGTTGTCAATGGCTACCTCCCATCCTCTCAGTGAAAGCGATTGCATATGCTCTGTCACAGCACGCGGAATTCATCTGTCGGTTCTCGGTCAGGCCGGAATAGAATCCAGTGATTCTTTTGCGTCTGTCACTAACGCCCCGCCTTCAGGAGTTTGAAGCACGTCACAGTCATTCAATCATTAAATCCTACTCAGAATACCACACACAAGGTTTAGACCTTCCGGATTCTCTTGAATGCCGCCATCAATTCTAGTTTATACCACGAAGATTCCGGTTAAAGAACCCAAGAGATAACTACTTAATCTAATGTAGAACGGAGGTGATTGTCAG
>NC_029781.3:72733658-72733837 GCF_000817695.3 Arachis duranensis
AGTCCCCAATTAGAGGTGTCCAGGGTTCTTAAGCACACTCTTGTTGCCTTGGATCACAACTTTATTTCTTTCTTTTTCTTTTTCTTTTCTCTCTCTTTTTTTTTTGTATTCACTGCTTTTTCTTGCTTCAAGAATCATTCTGATGATTTTTCAGATCCTCAATAACAGTTCTCCTTTTC
>NC_029781.3:72734028-72735755 GCF_000817695.3 Arachis duranensis
TCCTGTACTTCTTGTTCTTTTGTGATTAAAGCATTTTTCATTTAAGAGAGGTGATGGATTCATAGGACATTCATAGCTTTATGGCATAAAATTTCAATTTTATTAATTATGAATTAAGAACAAGACTCAAAAACATAAGCCTCTAATGATAGAGGTTTTCACAGAGTTAGGACTCAACAACCTTGATTTTGAGAAGTGGATGCTCCCTCAACTTGAGAGGAGAGCTTTTGGCATTTCAACTCTTGGAGTTCACGCCCCTGCTTCTCTTGTTCCTTCAGCAATTTGCAAAGCATGCAGTTCTGATTCTGCTGTTCTTCCTTCAGTTGCTCCATAGTCTCTTGCAACTTGGTGATAGATGCTTCTAGGCTGCTCCAGTAGTCAATTCTTGGAAATTCAGGGAGGAATTCCTGCGCCCTCCTCTTGATAGAGTTGTCTTGCACTTGTCCTTCCATTGACTTCTTGGTGATTGGGTGTTCAATGGGTATGAACTCATCTACTCCCATCTTCACCCCAGCCTCTTTACAGAGCAAGGAAATCAAGCTTGGATAAGCCAATTTGGCTTCAGTTGAATTCTTATTTGCAATTATGTAGATCTCACAAGCAATCACATAATGGACCTTCACTTCTTTTCCAAGCATAATGCAATGAATCATCACTGCTCTCTTGATGGTGACCTCAGAACGGTTGCTAGTGGGCAATATGGAACGCCCAATGAAGTCTAGCCAACCTCTTGCAATTGGTTTGAGGTCTCCCCTCTTGAGTTGGTTTGGGACACCCTTTGAATTGGTTATCCACTTAGTCCCAGGGAGGCATATGTCCTCTAGAACTTGATCCAACCCTTTATCTACTCTCACCATCCTCCTATTGAAGGAATCAGGATCATCTTGCAGTTGAGGTAGTTTGAAGATTTCTCTTATTTTGTCCAGATGGAAGTACATAACTTTCCCTCTGACCATGGTTCTGTAGGTATGGTAAGCAGTTCCAGTCATTCTCTGCTTATCTGTTAGCCACAGATTTGAGTAGAATTCCTGAACCATGTTCCTTCCAACCTTTATTTCAGGATTGGTTAGAACTTCCCATCCTCTGTTTCGAATTTGCTCTTGGATCCCCGGATATTCATCTTCTTTCAGATCAAATTTAACTTCCGGGATCACTGACCTCAGACCCATTATTTTGTGATAATGGTCTTCATGTTCTTTGGTTAAGAACTTCTCTTGATTCCAAAGGTTCTTTGGATTATTCTCTTTCTTTCCTCTTAAATTGGTTTGCTTTCCTTTAGGAGCCATGATCTTGATGAATCTTGGCTTAGTGATCCCGGAAAAGCACACCAAACTTAGAGGTTTGCTTGTCCTCAAGCAAAAGGAGAGAAAGAAGAGAGAGAGAGGAAGAGGAAATTCGAATGGTGTGGTGGGAAGAGGGAGCCAAACGTGTATTTATAAGGTGGGGAGGGGAGTTTTCGAAAAAAAGAAAAGAAATTTGAAAAGAGATTTGAGAAGATATGAAAAAAATTGAGAGAAAAGTGAGTTTTTTGAACAAAATTTGAGAATGATTTGAAAGATTTGAAGAATGATTTTAGATATTTGAAAATTTGAAAGTGAATGATGAGAGAGTGAAATGTATTTTTGTGGAAAAATATGGGTGAGAAAAGGAAAGTTTGAAAAAAAAATGATTTGAAAACAAAATTGTGGTCCCCCCACCTTTCTGGCGTTAAACGCCCAGAATGGCAC
>NC_029781.3:72743513-72744447 GCF_000817695.3 Arachis duranensis
GCTGGAATTTCTGAGGGTGACTTTGAGCGCCGGTTTGGGCCATCAAATATTGGGCAAAGTATGGACTATCATATATTGCTGGAAAGCCCAGGATGTCTACTTTCCAATACCGTTGAGAGCGCGCCAATTAAGCTTCTGTAGCTCTAGAAAATCCGCTTCGAATGCAGGGAGGTCAGAATCCAACAGCATCTGCAGTCCTTTTTGGTCTCGGAATCAGATTTTTGCTCAAGACCCTCAATTTCAGCCAGAAAATACCTGAAATCATAGAAAAACACACAAACTCATAGTAAAGTCCAGAAAAGTGAATTTTAGCTAAAAACTAATAAAAATATACTAGAAACTAACTAGATTATACTAAAAACATACTAAAAACAATGCCAAAAAGCATACAAATTATCCGCTCATCAGTCATCTTGTAAATCTCAGTCAGGCAGATTCAAATGGTTATGAATGATTTATGAATAAAGCATAAAATAAAGATAGAGATACTTATGTAATTCATTGGTGAGAATTTCAGATAAGCATATGGAGATGCTTTGTCCCTTCTGTTTCTCTGCTTTCCTAATGTCTTCATCCAATCCTTCTTACTCCTTTCCATGGCAAGCTGTATGTTGGGCATCACCGTTGTCAATGGCTACAGTCCCGTCCTCTCAGTGAAAATGTTCAACGCACTCTGTCACAGCACGGCTATTCAGCTGTCGGTTTTCGATCATGTCAGAATATAATCCAGTGATTCTTTTGCGTCTGTCACTAACGCCCCACAATCGCGAGTTTGAAGCTCGTCAGAGTCATTCAATCCTTGAATCCTACTCAGAATACCACAGACAAGGTTTATACCTTCTGCATTCTCTTGAATGCCGCCATCAATTCTAGCTTATACCACGAAGATTCCGGTTAAGAAACCCAAGAGATATCCACTCAATCTAAGGTAGAA
>NC_029781.3:72744509-72760043 GCF_000817695.3 Arachis duranensis
CGGAAGTGGTTGTCAGGCACGCGTTCATAAGTGAGAATGATGATGAGCGTCACATAATCATCACATTCATCATGTTCTTGGGTATGAATGAATATCTTAGAACAAGAATAAGCTGAATTGAATAGAAGAACAATAGTAATTGCATTAATACTCGAGGTATAGCAGAGCTCCACACCTTAATCTATGGTGTGTAGAAACTCCACCGTTGAAAATACATAAGAACAAGGTCTAGGCATGGCCGAGAGGCCAGCCCCCATGATCTAAGATAGTATAAGACTACTCAAAGATAGCTACCCAGATGTCTAATACAATAGCAAAAGGTTCTATTTGTAGAGTACTAGTAGCTTAGGGTTTACAAAGATGAGTAAATGACATAAAAATCCACTTCTGGGCCCACTTG
Source organism: Arachis duranensis (assembly GCF_000817695.3). NCBI lineage: Eukaryota > Viridiplantae > Streptophyta > Magnoliopsida > Fabales > Fabaceae > Arachis > Arachis duranensis. The sequence continues at coordinate 72,744,910 of NC_029781.3, forward strand.
GTTTGTGCTTGGGCTGAGCGTTGAAGCATTTTTGTGTAGAGACTCTTCTTGGAGTTAAATGCCTGCTTTTGTGCCAGTTTGGGCGTTTAACTCCCATTCTTGTGCCAGTTCCGGCGTTTTACGCCAGAATTCTTGAGCTGATTTAGAACGCCTGTTTGGGCCATCAAATCTCGGGCAAAGTATGAACTATTATATATTGATGGAAAGCCCAGGATGTCTAATTTCCAACGCAATTGAGAGCGCGCCAATTGGGCTTCTGTAGCTCCAGAAAATCCACTTCGAGTGTAGGGAGGTCAGAATCCAACAGCATCTGCAGTCCTTTTCAGCATCTGAATCAGATTTTTGCTCAGGTCCCTCAATTTCAGCCAGAAAATACCTAAAATCACAGAAAAATACACAAACTCATTGTAAAGTCCAGAAAAGTGAATTTTAACTAAAAATTAATAAAAATATAATAAAAACTAACTAAAACATACTAAAAACAATGCCAAAAAGCGTATAAATTATCCGCTCATCAGCCATCCAAGTCAATTGGGGCGGAGTGACCTCAAGCTAGTGGCGAGAGAGTAGTTGGAGTTCATCCAAATATCTATTATTCCCACAAGCAACCGCTCTGAGTGCACTGCTGACAGAGCCATCATGATCCACTACACCATGATAGGCATGAGGTAGATATGACTGAGATCATTCCCTAATAATTATACAACATTGCCTCTAACCCTTCCTCTCATGCCAAGTTGACCTTCCCTCATCTCATTCATCGCCTTTGTGAAGCCGCAAGGGTGAACTTGGAGAATGACTTTCCTATTTCTATTAAGAGGCTTATCTCTAAGAAGACCATGGAATATGCAAGAAATTATGCAAGGATTCAGAGAGAAGGCCAAGTCGAAGAAGAAGTGCAGCAAGCTCCTCCACCACAAAAAGAGCAACCCCTCAAGCCTCAAGAACACTATTTTCCACTACAAGAGTATTGGCAACAATTAATTGCGTCTCTTGAGTAAATGAGGGTGAACCAATATACTATATTTATCTTACTAAATAATATTATTTATATATTATTATATTTAATATTTAGTTTAGAATATTTAATGTATATTTTATTTAAATGTATATTTAAGGTATTTAAATGTATATTTAATGAGGAGGGATTCGAACCCCTGACATCGTGGTTCGTAGCCACATGCTGTAATCCAACTATTTAATCAATTACTTCTTGAAAATTCTAAAAGAATTATTCAATTTTTTTATATGATACTGGGATTGATATTAAAAATGCCACAATGTCTTCCTCAACCAGATTGTGACTGAGCTAGAACACCAGCGTCTTGAGCTTCTCCAAGTGAGACAAGAGATAGAGATGCTGAAAAATACACATAGAGCACAACCTAACAAGGGGGATGACCACGATGAACATTAAGGTGGTTGAGTTCTTTTCATGCTTGCCTTTTGTTTCTCTTCCTTTATGATTATAATTATGTTTTTTGTTTATTTTGGTTTATTTGCATGATTTCTATTTTTTTTTGTTTTTCTTCAGTTTTTAGTTAGTTTTTATTTTAGTAATGTCTTATGTAATATCTTCAAGCAATATTCAAAAAAAAAAAGAGAAAAGTAGTGTTAATACATTAGAAGTTGAGTTTATTCTACAAAAGTCTTGCCATATTACATGTGGTGGTGTATATATTTGTGATTATGAGTCCATAGAAGAGAATGATGTGAATGACTTTGCAAAAAAGGGGAATGTTAATTCTTGATGAACAAGGACCTAGAAAAGTGTTATGAGATCTTCAAAAATAGACAAGAGATTGGTCGTTGAATCAAGATAACCAAAACAAAAAAAAATAGAAAAAAGCAAGAAAAAGAAAAACATGATGGAAAGATAAAAAGAAAATCAATTTGCAAAGATCTGAGCATCAATGGCTGAGACAAAAGTATGTGGCTGTGGTGTCTATTATCCAAGGGACGGGTTGGGTGATTGGATCCGCGGGTGTTTCATCACCTGGTAACTTGGACCAACTGGTCCAGGATTATCAATTGAAAACCCATTACATAAGCCACCTTGCAACAAGACATTTAGCATCCCGAATAGGCTTCGGGCACCGATGTCTGGGATCAAAGTTTCAGCTATATGCTTGTGGTGCAACCGTGTTAAGGAGAGGCTTCAGTAACTAGATCCATAGGACACCTCATCACTCGATAACTTGGATTGACTGATCCGAGATTATTGATTGAATGCTCACCATCAAGAGCTACCTTGAGACGGAGCATTTAGAGTTGTCAACAGAAAAGTGATGAGCGGATAATTTATACGCTTTTTGGCATTATTTTTAGGTATTTTTTAGTATGTTTTAGTTACTTTTTATTATATTTTTATTAGTTTTTATGCAAAAATCACATTTCTAGACTTTACTATGAGTTTGTGTATTTTTCTGTAATTTCAGGTATTTTTTGGATGATGTTGAGGGACCTGAGCAAAAATCTGATTCAGAGGCTGAGAAAGGACTGCAGATGTTGAGAAAGGATTGCAGATGCTGTTGGATTCTGACCTCCTTGCACTCAAATACGTTTTTATGGAGCTACAAAAGTCTAATTGGCGCGTTCTCAATTGGGCTGGAAAGCTAACATCTTGGGATTTTCAGAAATGTATAATAGTTTAAACTTTGCCCGAGATTTGATGGCCCAAACTGGCATTCAAACACCAGCCAGAGACCCTTTTCTGACGTAAACACCAGAACTGGCACCAGAATTGGAGTTAAATGCCCAAAATAGCATCCAAGCAGGTGTTTAACTCTAGAAAAGGCCTATGCATGTGTAAAGCTCAATGCTCAACCCAAGCACACACCAAGTGGGTCCCGGAAGTGGATTTCTGCACTATCTGCACTTAGTTACTTATTTTCTGTAATCCTTAGTAACTAGTTTAGTATAAATAGCTTTTTACTATTGTATTCAGATCATATGTCATTTTTCACATTTGGGAGGCTGGCCATTTAGCCATGCCTAGACCTTTTTCTCTTATATATTTTCCAACGGTGGAGTTTCTACACCTTATAGATTAAGGTGCGGAGCTCTGCTGTTCTTCATGAATTAATGGAAGTACTATTGTTTCTCTTTCAATTCACGCTTACTTCATCTCCAAGATATACTCTTGTACTTAATTCAGTTAAGTTAGAATGAAGGGGTGATCCGTGACAATCACCCACTATCTTCGTTACTCGCTTAGCCAAGATCCGCGTGCCTGACAACCACAAGCGGTCTAAACCTTGTCTGTGGTATTCCGAGTAGGATCTGGGACGGGATGACTGTGACGAGCTTCAAACTCACGAATATTGGGTGCAGTAACAGTGTGCAAAAGGATAGAGAGATCCTATTCCGACACAAGTGAGAACTGACAGATGATTAGCCGTGCGGTAGCTGTGCCTCATATTTTTCATCCGAGACGAGAGATCCGATAGTTGATTAGCCGTACAGAAACTGTACCTGGACTATTTTCACTGAGAGGACGGATGGTAGCCATTGACAATGGTGATCCACCAACATACAGCTTGCCATGGAAGGGAGCATGCATGATTGGATGAAGATAATAGTAAAGCAGAGGTTCAGAAGCAACAAAGCATCTCCAAATGTTATCTGAAATTTCCACCAATGAATTACATAAGTATCTTTATTTTAATTTACGTTTTATTTATCTTTCAATTATCAAGACTCATAACCAATTGAGTCTGCTTGACTAAGATTTATAGGATGATCAAAGCTTGCTTCAAGCCGGCAATCTCCGTGGGATCAACCCTTACTCGCGTAAGGTTTTATTACATGGATGACCCAGTGCACTTGCTGGTTAGTTGTACCGGAGTTGTGAAAAGTGTGATCACAATTCCGTGCACCAAAAAGCTCTCTCTGTTTTAAAGAAGGGAATTTAAGGATCAATCAATACTTAATGAGAAGTGAGATTTCATAACATCATCCGAGTCCTAGTCCTGTTAAGATATTAACCTTTCCAAGATTTCAAGGAGTAGTGAGAAGTAAGAAAGCACTCACGGTCATAGTGTTGCTAAATCCCACTCATCAGATGGACATAAACTTCAATGAGAATTCAACTTTTAATCAACCCATTTTAGTCTTCTGTGTTTTAAGTTGCTTGAGGACAAGAAACGCTTTACGTTTGGTGTGGTGATGCATGAACATCATTCATATCTTTTCCATATGATTTATATGGTGATTTATTGATTTCCTAGAAGATTTAAGTGATTTACACCCCATTAGATGCTACTTTGAGTTGTTGCATTGTGTTGATTGCAAGTAGCATTCGGGTGAAAGATGGGGCTATTCTTCTCTTCTCTTTTCTGCACTTTTACAGTTTACACTTTTTACACTAGGATTTTTCCTACACCATGAGCAACTAAACCTCCATTGTTAAGGTTAGGAGCCCTGTTTATTTTGATGAATTAACACCATTGTTCTCCTATTTTTTATTTATGCATTGATTTCTATTCAAGAATTGGTTTCGTTCTTCATCATTTGGATTAGAGTATATTGGAAAACAACCCTAATCTAAATTGAATCCCTTTGAATCATGGAAAAGTTACACCATTGGAATTAAAGCTTGAAACCCTTTTTCTCATAATTCTTTAATTATTTGGATTTAATATGATATGTGACATATAATCGGATTATTTCTAGGTTCTTGAGAATTGTGTGGCCTTTAAATCAGAGTTTGAACTTAACCTTTTAACACAATTAATTGATCAAGGAATTGACGGTTGATTAGTTTAGAAGAGATTGGATTGCCAAGGAATTGGAACTCAATCACCTAGGATTTTCAATGAATGAAATCTTTGCATGATCAAGATAGATGACAAGAATTGTTGATCCAGAAATCTAAATATCTCCAAAGTCTTGACTCTCTGCTCATATTATTTTCTTCACATATCTAGTGTTTACTTCATTTAATTTATTATTTATTATGTTATTTGATATTCAAAACCCTCAATTTCACTTGTCTAACTAGAATAGTCAGTCAATCATTGTTTGCTTAATCCGTTAATCCTCGTGAGAATGATAACTTACTCACTGTGGTATTACTTGATACGATCCGATGCACTTGTCGGTAGTTTGTAGTTTGTAAAATCTACATCACCTAACCAACAAGGATGATGCAATGTGTCTTTGGCTAGTATCAGCAAACATATAGCTAGTTCGATTCCTATATAATGCAACACTTTTAAATTTATACTATATAGTATAATTAATTTAGCGACCCGAGCAATGTGTCAGTCTTAATCTAATTAATACATAAAACTCACTTTGGTGCTTCCAATATATTTTCCACAAAGAAATTATGTATTCTTGAAGTTGACAGTTTTTTTAGATGATCTTTTCAATTTTTCATCCAATACCACTCACTAGACCTGGACTGATATCATATTTGATTAATTTTCATGACTTATGATAAAAACAACATCCTTTGCTAATTTGATTTGCTCATGGAGGTTGGTTTAGTGGCACTTTATAATCACAATTGGCTAACATAATTGCTTTACTCTTGTTCTAGTGTAGTAAGTTTCGTTAGATGTATAACTCATCCTGTTTAGGGTTGAACTTGTCGTCGCTTAATATGGATGAGGTATACTTCATCTCCAAGAGAATTGTCAGTGAGTACCTGCAAAGGCACTTCGACGCTCACGTAAGTAAGAGTGAGAAATGAGTATACGTTTCTTGGTTTTGTGGCATTGAAAGTGTGAAGCAACTAGGCATGTTTGATTAGGCAAGGGTAGGGAAAATTTGAAGCTTGAATTTTTACCTTATAGTTCTTTGGATAGTATATATCATAGAGGAGAGGGCTATGAGTTTTTTTCTTACATGTATTCTTGTGTTTTTGTAGATTTGGATGTAAAATTCCCATTTTCATCTTTTAAATATGATGTTTTGATGCAATTGAGATGTGCGCCATCTCAACTGCATCCCAACTCATAGGCATTCATCAGGGTGTTTGAAATTCTCATGCAATACCTTGAGTTGGAAACGACACTGGAGGTGTTTTTTTGTCTTATTCCAAGCAAAAAGTTTGAAGAACGGGGACTTGGATTCACCTTGCAAGTACAAGAGTGCTATTTTTAGCTTGTATAGGTCATCCTTCAAGGATTTCAAAGTAACGGATGTGAAAGTTAGGTCAGCCAAGGATGAGTTGTTGTTCTATATAGATGAATGTTTCTTAAAGAAATTTCCTTTGTATTGGTGTTCAACTCCTACACAAATCCTAAGTATGGAAAAGATAGAGTATAAAGATGAAATGATAGTAGAAAATCTTATGAATAATAAAACATCTTCTAGATTGTTATCTATGGACGAGTTGCTTGAATGGAACATAAATAGAGATGTTTCTGCCGAGTACATAGGTAATAGTGTTCATGCTTATAGTTGATTAAACTTATTATATGATGTGAATACTGAGTTAATGTTTATTTATTGTAGTTGAAAAAGTGGCAAAAGTGACAACTACTGGTTTGCATGTCCATTTTAACACAAAGAATATGGAGAAAGAGGGCTCTACGAGTAATGTGAGGATTGAAGGTGGGGCCAAGGTTAACCAGCCTCGAAAGAAGATTATTAGTATCAAGAAGAGGAAGATTGAGGCAAAGGGGACAAAAGATATGACCTCCTTGTGGAGTGAGCATTATCCTTTTGTTCTATTGGCTGATGAGCATGCGCAGTCACCTTCTAATGTCAAGCTCGTCAATGATGTTGCCGATTCTGTCATGGATAAGTATTTGTAGGTATTTTTAATTTGATGTCTATCTGGATTACAAAAATGTATTTATTTGACCCGACCTTGTTTAATGGTGCTATGTGTAGGTGATAGAGCTCGGCTTATAAGTATAGGTCAAAATCATGAGCTGAAGCAAAAGAATGAAGCTGCAAATAAAGATGAACTCAAGCTATAAAAAAGAATGATACTAAGGAAAAAGAGCTACAAGAGGCCTTGGGAAAACTTGTGGTGAGAGAAGAAGAGATAAAGAAGATGGAGGAAAAGCTCAATCCTTTAGAAGAAAAAGAGAGAAAGTTTGATAAAGAGAAAGCTAAGTTAAAGACAAGGATTGTAAAGCTGAGTGTTAAAAGAAAGATCCGTGAGGAAAGCAAAACTAATTACGGCCTAAATTTGTTTGTTGTGGGGTTTAAAAGTCCTGCAGAGTAAGCGAAACTGTTGGCTACGGCTACTGACTTTTTTGCAATAGATCCACTAAAGGTAGTAGTGAATGGAGAGTTGGTGGACGATGATATTGCACAAGAGGGTAAGGATGTTAACATGGTTTCACATGAGTTAAAAAAATTTGTGTTTGATTATATTCGTGTTTTTGAAAGACAATGTCATTACTTATTTATGTTTTGTGTTAGAGACTAATGCAAAGTCTCAATTTCAAGATTTGTTTTGAATATTTTAATGATGTTATAATAGTATTGTGGTATATTTGAAAGTTGTTGTGTTGATTGTATGTTTTTAGAATTGTATGTAGATAGGTATAGGTATGTAGAATAGATGGTAGTTAGAGTTTGAGTAGTATTGATTGTTTGCTCAGGGGATTGGCCGACATTATAGACCGAATAGCACAATGCTTATTGTGTGATAGATGTCGAACTTATATCGAGGGAGCTTGCATTATTGCTTGACTAAGTTTTTGGTAATTTGTTGAATTCTTTTTGTCTTGGATTGGCTTTACAACTTATAAGTCGATTGGTCAATTAGCATAGTAAAAAATAAGCAAGAAATAATAAGACAAATTAAAATGTCTTTGAAGAGGTAGAAAAATACTTGTATTATTAAATTGGAGAAACTTTCATACATGAAAGTGCACAGGTGTGTCTCATTAAAATCTCTCCTAGCAAAACCTAAATGTGGGATAAAATCTGAATAGTAGAAAAAAGAATATATCACTTTGTCCCGGCTTGTTACCGTAATACATTTTGAGGGAGGAAACATTCCAAGTGCTTGGTAAATCATTGTACTCTGGGGTTTGTAATACATATTCTCCTCTTCCAATGGCTTTTTCTATTCTAAAGGATCCTTCCCAGTTAGCGCTAAGCTTGCCATGGAGTTGGAATTTTCTAAATTCTTATGTTTTTTGGAGAATAAGGTCTTCTTTAGTGAATGACCTTGGGTTGAATTTCATGTTGTATCTCCAAGCTATAACTAATTGTGTTGCTTGTTGTTGAATTAGCTCTTGATCTCTGATTTTTTCGATGGTATCCAGCTCGTTTGTCCTTAACTCAGTATTGATCTTCTCAGTTAGGTTATCTGTTCAACAAGAGTACTGTTACGGACCACTCGGTCCAGCCCAACTAGCCGTCGGGTCGGGGCACTACCCCTGACCTAGGCCCAAACCATCCTCACAATAGGGAGAGTCCGATGGATCGGTTCCTAATACCCGACCCGGGCCACGCCCGACCTCCCATCCGTACGGCTAAGACCACCAATCGGGTCGATGTCCTTGGGGCAACACCCGAAGCCCCGACCCGAGGTCCGGAAGAACTTGATTCCCCCATGAAGGCCAGGAAAGCTCAAAAGCTCCCTGGCCAGTGGGCTAGGTCATTCATGGGCTCGCCCAGCATAGTAAATAAGGGGAGAGATCAGCTCTCCCCCCGAGGTATGTCACATTTTTACCTAATTCGGCTACCATCCCGTACAGACTCTGACTTGATCGTTGGAGTGTCCTTGCAAGTGGCCACCCCCCTCACCACATCACCTCCGGCGTCTCCGGTTCACACCCTCGCCTTTAATCCACGTTTGCTGAGGGTCTCTCCCGCTCGTCCTCTCATCTCTACCCGACCCGCCGAGTACCCGAGATCCCCAGGTAACGAACAAGTACTATGAAACTTCTATTGGTATCATAGCCTCTATCCATATACTAATCGAAATGGAGTTTCCTTCATTGTATTATAGTATCCATTGGCCTTTAGAATTGTCTTACCTTTTTTGCATAATACCTACTATTCCGAGGGTTACCTGAAACTGTAGGTTGATATCGGACGAGATCTTCTATACTGGTCAGAGCTGTTGGGTCCGACTCGTTGGACCTGGTGGTGGTGCTGATCCTTCGTCACCGGAGGGTGGTGGTACCTACAAGGGACTCCGATGCTTAAGTTAGCAAGGGTATTAAGCAGGTTTTTAGTAGAATCAGAGAGTGAGTTATACCTGGGTGCTCCAGTGTATTTATAATGGTGTAGAGTGACCTTTTCGGATAAGTTAGTTATCTTATCTTATCTTTATCTTATCTTTCGTGGGAACCGCTGTCATCTCTATAGGCTTGGGCTACATTTGGATTTGGGTCGTGTTCCTCTATTTAGGCCCTTTATTGGGCTTTCCTGGCCGTTTGGCCGAGCTCTTCGAGAAGAGGTCGGGTAGTTTGACCTGAAGAGGTCGGTCGTCTCGTTGCTAATCATCCCGGGTCAGACAGCTCGACCCAGGGTATGAACAGTGCCTCTGCTCGAGCTTGGTCTTTTTTGAGGTTGAGTCTTAGTTTTAGGACTTCAATTCTTCTCTGGTGAAGCCGAACTCAAGCAATTTGTCGACTTCTTCTTTGTAGAGTTCTCCTTTGAATGCGGAACGTTTCCTTTTGAATTTTATTCCTTTGAAAATGTGCATCCCCTTGCTTTGGGAATGTGCAAAGGTTTAATATCCTCATTAATTCTTTTTAATGCTCCGTTTCTTTGTTCTTTTTGAACTTTTCGCAAAAAACGGTTTCTCTTTTCTGTTTCGTAACTTTCCCTTTTCTTTCTCACTTTCTATTTTTGCCTGAATATTTGTATTTTTCACGTTTCTCCCTGCGACGTTGTTTGGTGATCGTTGGTGCTTTCTTTGCTCTAAAAGGCGATTCTGGTTTCTATTTTTTCGTCCTCGATTTCCTTCGAAGCTTCCTTTTTCCAGGTTGGTTCTTCTTTCTGCTTCTTTACTTCTTCTGCTTTGCCTTCGGTTCTTTGGTAAAGTTTTAGTTTTGCTTGAATGCATGTTGGGAATCTTGAACTTTTTTGCGTCGTCGTGCTTACTTGTTGTTGTGCTGCATGTTTTTCTGATTTTTATGAACCTGTTTTCTTTACCAAAAAGGTTTGCTCCTTTTGATGACTTTCGCTATGTTTGATGATTTTACTGATGAACCTTTGTAGAAAGTAACAATTTTTTCTGGTGGCTCGTTTTGATTTTCTTCTTGATACTTTTGTTGTTTGGTAGTTCTGTTTGTTGATAAGCTGAGACTGTGAGTTGGGAAGGTAGTTATTTTGATGACTTTTGATTTGTAGCTCATGGCTTTCTTCTTAGAGTGTCGCTTTTATTGAGAAGGGGATTATCTTCCTGTTAGGATGTGTAGAGATGTAGACTTATAGGTTTCCCTGAGTCCTTATTCCATAACTTGCCTCCAAAGTATGCCCTTAGATCTTTAGTGTAGGTCCTGGGATTTCCTTTTGTTGCTTGTATTGCTCTGTGTCATATTTGTCCAAGATGTTTTTTAGTAATCCATTTTCTTTCTTGTTTGTAGGACTAGTTGGCCATGTCTTCTCGCAAAAATATTGTAGAGACGTCTTCTAAGGTTCTTGAGGGGATGTCCGATTGGTTGGATTCCCTTATGTTAATGTGTGTTTCTGTGGTGAATGCTGAGTTCTGTGTGGAGCTTAGGAAACATCACTGCCTCTGTAAGAGTAGAGATCAGGAAGGGAACTATGAATTGGTAGCACCTGATTCCGAGGAGAGGGTTTGCTTTCCTGCTCTGACCCGGGGGGAGCGCCTTTTCTTTTACGCTTATGACTATTTTTCAGCCAGTTGAATATCACTTTTCCTTTTACTTCCTTTGAGATCGATCTGCTGTGGTTGTGTAATGTAGCTCCATCCCAGCTCCATCCGAACTCCTGGGGGTTTATCAAGATCTTTCAGCTTCTTTGCCAAGAGTTGGACGTTACTCCTTCTCAGACTCTTTTCTTTTATCTGTTTGTTTTAACTAAGCCCGGGGCTTCTTCAAAAAAGAAAGCCTCATGGGTTTCCTTTAGATCTGCCCAAGGACATAAAGTTTTTTTCCATGTATGACGAGTCTTTCAGGGACTTCAATAATTACTTTTTTAAGGTCCGAGCAGTTGAGGGAGCTCGGCCGTTTTTTCTGGAAGCAAATGATGAGCCTGTCTTCCCCTTATGTTGGCAACAGAATGTAGTAGTGTCTCAATATACGTGGGAGGTGCTCGATGAGGTCGAGCAGGCCTTTTTAAATGTTTTGGAAGATATTTGGGTGGAACCTCCTCATCTTGACACTAAAAAATTTCTGGGGAACCCGTCCCTTGTCCGAACTGCATTGGGTATTTTAAAATTGATATATTTTTGTTTTCTGGTTTTGCTTTCTTCTTTTTCCAATGTGTAATCTGCTTCTATGGTCGATTTTCTTTTTCAGAGATGGCCAATGACTCCATGAAAGCCTTCAAGAAGGCGAGAAAGGCTACGGCGGCTCAAAATATCTCGGCCAAGGTGGCTGGGGAGGGGTCCTCTTAGGTTTTATCGAAGCCATCTGTTTTGAGCTCTCCTGGACTGAGGAGGATGATCCCTACTCCTCGGGTTCGTTTGGTTGATCCTTCACAGGCTTCTACTGCTACCTCTTCTCCTACCGGCGCTCCTCCTCTGAAAAAGCAAAAAATAGCTGAGCCCTTTAACCTTGATGCCCCTGACTTTGACGCTGTCGAGTTTGTGGACCAGCAAATTGGCCCTTATGGTACCATGCCTACTAACGATGTTTCTCTTCTTCGCCATTTGGACTTTATTACTCGGAGCAGCGTCAAGATGGCACACATGGGTGCGGCTTTATATCGGACTGCCCAAGATCTTCCCATTCATACTACAAAAGCCTTTATGGAGGAGGCTAAGTTGGAGTTCGACCGGATGAAGGGTTTAAAGGAGGAGCTCGAAGTGAAAGTAACCAAGCTAGAGAAGGAGTTGGAGGGCAAAAAGGCTAGTTCTATTGCCTTGGCGGCTTCTATGAGGTTGGCTGAAGACACGGCATTGAAGCACAAGGAGAGCTATGTCACGACCTATAGGGAGATGATGCATCTCAGGGATAATTTAGAGTCTTTGAGCTGATTATGCTGAGCTCCAGGGTCACCTTGTAGGCAGCGTAAATCCTGCTTATGAGAACCTGAAGGAGCAGGTTCGGGTTCTTGCACCCAAGCTCGACCTTACTCTCTTTAGCTTGGACAACATCGTAAAAGACAATAAAATTGTTCCTGATGACCCTGATGATGATGATGTCGACCTTCCTTCAATGCCTGCCACCAAAACCTCTGTTGCGCCGACCTCTTTAACTCTTTCAGCTGAGGTTGGTCATCCTGAGTCAGAACCTGACTGTCAAATCTTGAACCGGGATTATGGGACAGTGGATTCGGTGCCTCTTCAGACTCGTCCTCCTTCGCCCTGTGTTGATGCTGCGAAGAAGTCTTTGGATCCTCAATGATTATTCTGGATGTTTGTGTAGATAGCTCGACTTATGGGCTTTTGAACTTTTTATATTTTGTAAATGGTGGTTCTGACTTTCTGCTACTTCCTTAGTTGCTTGTTTAGCAACTTTATTTTGAAAAACAAAGTATTTTTCAAGCTCTTGAGGCTGATTTTGGTGGCCTCTTGAGTTTGTTATTATTATAACTTGTGCTTTTTATGACACATTTGTCTGCATCTATCTGGTACCTTTTTAGGTTTTTTGGGAGTGTTGGAGCCTTATTGTCCGACCTCTTTGGATTGCCTATGTATTTTCATACTTTTGGCTTGATTCTTTTTGAGGTTGTATGTCGACTTCCTCACTTCGATCTGAAGTTATTTCTAGTAATCCTCTTTTTGGATATTTGTCAGGTCTTTTTTAGGGATAACTTGTTTGTGGAGGGCTGACTTCATCATGTCGGTCCCTTATAAGTTATTTCTAGTAATCCTCTTTCTTGGACCTTTGTCAGGTCTCTTTCAAGGATTACTTTTTATAACTTGTTTAATTTTGGGGCCAACTTCTTTGCGTCGGTCCCTTCTAAGTTATTTTTAGTAATCCTCTTTCTTGGACCTTTGTCAGGTCTCTTTCAGGGATTACTTTTTATAACTCTTTGATTTTGGGGCCGACTTCTTTACGTCGGTCCCTTCTAAGTTATTTTTAGTAATCCTCTTTCTTGGACCTTTGTCAGGTCTCTTTCAGGGGTTTACTTTTTGTAACTCTTTAATTTTGGGACCGACTTCTTTGCGTCGGTCCCTTCTAAGTTATTTTTAGTAATCCTCTTTCTCGGACCTTTGTCAGGTCTCTTTCAGGAATTACTTTTTATAACTCTTTGATTTTGAGGCCGACTTCTTTGCGTCGGTCCCTTCAAAGTTATTTTTAGTAATCCTCTTTCTTGGACCTTTGTCAGGTCTCTTTCAGGGATTACTTTTTATAACTTTTTTTATTTTGGGGTCGACTTCTTTGCGTCGGTCCCTTCTAAGTTATTTTTAGTAATCCTCTTTTTCAGGGCTGGCCATGCCTCTTTCCAGGGATTGACTTTATATGACTTTGGTTATTGTGATCGACTGGTCCGACTTCTCTATGTTGGCCTGTCTTTTAAGTTATTTTTTGCAACCCATTTTATTAAGACCTCGTCAGGTCCTTTCTATGGATCACTTTCGATAACTTCTTGCATTATTCTATTTTGTCGCTTTTTCATCTTTGCCGATTTTGTTGAAGTCAGGTTTGATCCTTGTTTGGTTGACCTTTTGATGAATTTGGTTTTCATCTTTTTCGATCTTTATTGAGGTCGGACAGTGAATTTGATCTTCACTTTCTACCGATCTTGTAGCTTTATAATCGGGCAATGAATTTTTTAGCATTTCAAACTAATGCGTCTTGAGAATTTGTAGAAAATCTAAAAAACTTTATTCATGTGGGAGTTTTATCCCTCTAGGTCAAGCAATTTTGTAGATCTTGGCTTGGCACTGGTGCACGAAATTGCAATCACACTTTTGCAATCCCGCACAACTAACCAGCAAGTGCACTGGGTCGTCCAAGTAATACCTTACGTGAGTAAGGGTCGATCCCACGAAGATTGTCAGATTGAAACAAGCTATGGTTATCTTGTAAATCTTAGTCAGGATATCAGAAATTATCAAGATTGATTATGAAAAGCAAAAGAACATGAATTAAGTACTTGTTTTGCAGTAATGGAGAATAGGTTGGGATTTTGGAGATGCTCCATCTTCTGAACCTCTGCTTTCCTACTGTCTTCTTCTTCAAGCACGCAAGGCTCCTTCCATGGCAAGCTGTCTGCAAGGGTTTCACCGTTGTCAGTGGCTACCTCCCATCCTCTCAGTGGAAATGTTCAACGCACCCTGTCACGGCACGGCTATCCATCTGTCGGTTCTCAATCAGGCCGAAATAGAATCCAGTGATTCTTTTGCGTCTGTCACTAACGCCCCACCTTCAAGAGTTTGAAGCTCGTCACAGTCATTCAATCATTGAATCCTACTCAGAATACCACAGACAAGGTTTAGACCTTCCGGATTCTCTTGAATGCCAGCAAGCATGATTGAATGAGAAACAGTAGTAATTGCATTAATCCATCAAGACACAGCAGAGCTCCTCACCCCCAACCATGGGGTTTAGAGACTCATGCCGTGGAAAGTACACAAAGAAACGTATAAAGTGTCATGAGGTACAGATACAATGTCAAAAGATCCTATTAATAGTAAACTAGTAACCTAGGGTATACAGAAATGAGTAAATGACGTAAAAATCCACTTCTGGGTTCACTTGGTGTGTGCTTGGGCTGAGCATTGAAGCATTTTCGTGTAGAGACCTTTTCTGGAGTTAAACGCCAGCTTTTATGCCAGTTTGGGCGTTTAACTCCAAGTTTTATGCCAGTTCCAGCGTTAAACGCTGGAATTTCTGAGGCTGTTTTGCCACGCCGCTTTGGGCCATCAAATCTCGGGCAAAGTATGGACTATTATACATTACTGTAAAGCCCAGGATGTCTACTTTCCAACGCCATTAAGAGATCGCAAATTGGGCTTCTGCAGATCCAGAAAATCCACTTCGAGTGCAGGGAGGTCAGAATCCAACAGCATCTGCAGTCCTTTTCAGTCCCTGAATCAGATTTTTGCTCAGAACCCTCAATTTCAG